>NW_006408641.1:4350132-4357924 GCF_000296735.1 Chrysochloris asiatica
TCTTGATGTCATCCCACAACTTTTCTGGTATTTGGTCTTTAGTGTTTAATGTATTAAATATGTTCTTCAGATAATCTCTAAATTCAGTGGGGTGTATTCAAGGTCATATTTTGGCTCTTGTGGACTTGTTTTCATTTTCTTCAGCTTCAATTTGAATTTGCATATGAGTAATTGATGGTCTGGTAGCGTAGTGGTTATGAATTGGGCTGCTAACCTCAAGGTCGGCAGTTTAAAACTACCAGTGTTTCCATGAGAGAAAGATGAGGCGTTCTGCTCCCGTAAAGATTTACAGCCTCGGAAACCCTGTGCAGGGTCACTATTAAGTCGGAACCAACTCCACGGTACTTAACACCAACAACAATTGATGGTATGTCCACAGTCTGCCCCTGGCCTTGTTTTGACTGATGATATGGAGCTTTTCCATCATCTCTTTCCACAGATGTAATCAATTTGATTTCTATGCATTCCATCTGGTGAGGTCCATGTGTATAGTCGTCTCTTATGCTGTCTAAAGAAGGTATTTGAAATGAACAAATCATTGATTTTGCAGAATTCTATCATGCATTCTCCAGCATCATTTCTATCACCAAGGCCATATTTTCCAACTACCGATCCTTCCTCTTTGCTCCCAACCTTTGCATTCCAATCACCAGTAATGATCAATACATCTTGATTGCATGTTTGATCAATTTCAGATTGAAGAAGTTGGTAGAATTCTTCCATTCCATCCTCACTGGCTTAGCGGTTGGTGTGTCAATTTGAATAATAGTGGTATTAACTGGGCTACCCTTTAGGCTCATGGATATTATCCAATCACACACAGTGTTGTACCTGATGACTGATCTGGATATGTAATTTTAGATGATGAATGCTACACCATTCCTTTTCAATTTGTCATTCCCAGCATAGTAACCATGTGGTTGTCAGATTCAAAATAGCAAATATCAGTCCATTTTAACTCACTAATGCCTAAGATATTGATGTTCATGTATTCCATTTCATTTTTGACAACTTCCAATTTTCCCGATTCATACTTCATACATTCCATATTCCGAATTTCAGTGGATGCTTACAGCTGTTTCTCTTCATTTTGAGTTCTGTTCCATCAGCAAATGAAGGTCCCACATGCTTTTCTCCCACAGGCTTTACTCCATTCATGTCATCACGCTCAACTGTACTTTGATGAGGCAGTTCTTCCCTAGTCGCATTTTGAGAGCCTTCTAACCTGAGGGGCTCATTTCTCGGCACTATATCTGATAGCGTTTCTCTGCTATTCATAAGGTTTTCAGTGATTAAATATTCTGAAGTAGTTAGTCACTCTTCCTAGTCTGTCTTTGTCTGGAAGCTCATCTGAAACCTGTCCACCATAAGTGACCCTGCTGGTATTTAAAATACCTGTGTCATAGCTTCCCGAATCACAGTAACTCACAAGCCACCACAATATGACAAACTGACAGATGAGTGGTGGCCATTTCGACCAAATATAATAGGCTAATTTTTAAGTTGATAATTTTGTCTAGGTCCTAAATGATATTTTAAATTTTGGTAGAAAAAGGTTCCACACCCACAACTCTGCTGTTTACACTTTAGATTTAAGATGTGGATAACACTTATGAAATGAAACTCTTTTCATTATTTTACCTTTGTAATTACATATTTTAATAGTTTATTGGTGAATGAAAATTTTTCTGACTTTCAATGTCCAAAGGATTACTACATTTTCTTCCTTGATTCTCTTACTTATTCTGGTATAGTCAACAACCACTGTTTGGGGTACCTAGTGTTATTTTTCTCCCCCAGGATTCAGGTGTCCATTTTTTGCTTTTAATTTTCTTAATAAGTAGATAGTTGCCATTGACTCTTCTCCAACTAATGATGATACATGCTTAACAGAACCAACTGCTAACTGTTTGTTCCTGCATTAGCCTCAAAATAGCCAACTTGGTCAAGTGTGTTGTTGGTTATTGTGCCAATCCATCTCACTGAGGGTTTCCTTTGCCTTCACTGGCATCCTTTATCAAACATGGCATCCTTCTCCAAAGACTGATCTTTCCTGATTATGTGTCCAAAGGAAGTGAGACTGCCAATACTCTGTTGTGTTTCGTAAGGTATTCACTGACTATTGTTCAGACGTAGAGCACTAGCTCTTTCTTGGACAGCACCATTGAAACCTGGTATTTAAAATGTCAGTGGCATAGCTTCTAACAGCACAGTAACAGGTGAGTCACCACAGGATGAAAAATTTTACATGGTGGGGTGTTTTTTTTTTTTTTTTTTTTATTCTTTTCCTAACGTGTGCCTTAAAGTATAGTTTCTCAAAGAAGATGTCTAGGGAAAGAAATTCAAGTGTTCCTATATATCCAAAAAGTGTGTTTATATTTTGCTCTTGAGTTTGTTTACAACCTTTTCTAGAAATATTAATCTAGATTTAGGTTTTTTTTCTATCATATTTAAAAGATACCATAACACTATATTCTGGCATTCAATTTGTTATCAAGATAATTCTTAATTCATTGTGAATATATTTGACATGTTAGGATAAGCAATCACCACAAGGTCAGTTGTTTAAACTCACTCAGTCCCCAGAAACCCTATATAGGGTTGCTATGAATGGGAACCGACTTGATGGCACTTATCAGCAACTTCTGGAAATTATGATCAATCAAAATTTACATGATTGTTGTACCATGAGTAGATTCAAGTTTAACTCATCCCTACCCCTCAACTCCTGTAGAAATGACAGTGTTTTTTTCAGAATAACATTAGGAAACACATTGTAAAAATGGTAGGTATGTGAGTCATGGTGTGGTACCTACCTCTTAACTTCTCAAGAAAGGAGGAGAGTCAGTATTTACAGCCCAAAAGTTCTTCCTGTGATGCAGAGATCAGAAATACTTCCTCTTATCAATCTTTTTACCAATTATGACTTCAGCCATCCCTGCCTCAGCACGCTTTTCTTCTCTGCTGTGTTCAATAATTTGATACAATAGTCAGACGGAATTCACAAACAATTCTCACAATTACTGAGTTTCTTAGGAAGAATTTAAACAATTCAGGATCATGAAGAATTCAGGTTAAAGTTCTCCTATCAAGATGATTGTCAGCCATGCATGCTGTGAATAGGGCTCTCTCTGTCCCCTGGTCTCGGATCTCACCTTTGCGCTGTTCAGGCAAATGTTACAAAACAATTTAACTCCATCAATCAGTACCCAGAGGAACTCTATTCTTATAACAAACCTCAGTCCAAAGTTGCTCAGTTTTCTTGCTCCGTGGGTTGGCACACTCCTGTACTCACCTTGTTTCTTGGGCCAAGAAGCTCAACACATCCTATGTTGCCACTGTTTTTCTGCTCTTACCATCCTGTGCCATTCCTGGTGTAACATCTGTCTTTTCAGTCTATGAGTTTTCAGTTCAGGGGATCCAGATTCAAAGGACACACTCCACTCCTGGTTCTTCTTTTTTGGTGGCAGAGAGACCTCCTCTCTGTCCTGGGATTGGCTCTCTTTTTAATTCTAGTAGATTAGCAATACTGACCAATCTCACTGTTACTGTTCCATTCTCTTATTTGCATGACTCCAACCACACTGGTTCCATACACAATGTTTGGCTTATTTCTAGACTGTCTAATCCCATTGGAAGGCAATAAATATCTTATTTTCATATCTCCACCCACTCATTATAAAACCATTAATAGCTCAAAGGGCTATCTAAAGTAATTCACTGGACCCCACACATGAGGTTGGTTGCCCCATTATGGAGATATAAAATTTGAGCATTGGCTAATGTTGTGACCACTAGGTTTATCCATTCTTAAAGTGCATATCTTCCTTACATGTTATTATTAAGTGTTGTATAGTCAGTTCTGACTCATAGGAACCCTGTATAGGGTTTCTGAGGAGCAGCTGGTGGATTTGAACTACCCACTTTTGGGTTAGCCATTAAGTGTTGATCCTATAATACTACACAAGGACCACTATAATGACTAGGTTATCTCTGGACTAGTGTTTTAATGCTGAGGAGCAGCTGGTAGATTTGAATCACTGACTTTGTGGTTAGCAGTGAAGTGCTTATTCCAAAGCACAATACCAGAACTCCTATAGTGACTAGGTAATCTATAGCTTAGTGTTTTAAATGCCACTAGTCCTAATCTTCAATAGTTCCAGATATTTTTTAAGCCCCATAAAGTATACACACACACACACACAGGTAAGTAAAAAATGTATTGCTACAAAAACCATTATTAAACAAAAATATCAAAATGTAAAGATATTGTTTCTTGTAATATACTCCATCTAGGTTTCTGCACTTCTGAAGACAAATTTTCTACTTCAACAACCATTCCTTTTAGAATTCTGCACCTGTTAATTTATACCACCTCAAAATGGCACTTTGACATCCTCAAATAACTCAAATTGTGTTTCTTTTAAATGTTCTTTGAAGGGACAAGATCAGAGCGAATGGTATAAGGTTACCCAATGTAATTCTCATCAGGTAGCCCTTGCTACCCTTGAAGAATGAAGATGAAAAAAATTATTCAGCACAACTTCTTTCCTTTTCTCACCAATGTAGTTTTCAGTTTCCTTAAAATTTCTCCCTTTGATCATCCTGTGTCTTTTGAAAAAATCTATATACTCATGAATGTGGTAAAACATACAGGAGGCAAACATTTGAAAACTTCTTAGACATAGCACCTTAAGGGAATGAGTCACAGAGCATAGGGGCTCAAGACTATAGTCTCAGGGAAGAAAGTCATAGTCAAGGTCAGTTGCTATAACATTGTCACAAAGACAATGTTACTATAAAGACACCCTACTTTGGTGAGTACTGACTGGGACCTTAAAAGCTCATGAGTGGCCAGCTAAAGTACTACTACTGGCCTCTCCCTGTCCAGAGCAAAGAAGAGTGATGGCATTCAAAGACGCATGAAAACAATTAGTCCAGTAGACTAATGAACCACATGAACATTAGTCTTCACAACTCTGAGAGTAGAAGAACTACTCTCATTTCCACTACTAACTGCTCTGAAAGGGATACATAAGAATTTCCTGCATAAAATGTGGGGAAAAAACTCAAAATCATAAAAAAGAATAGGTTTACTGATCAGAAAGAGAATGATGAAATGCACCAAAGTATGGCTTTTAGTGACTCTTCAGGCCTGGGACTGACCTCAGCCCTGTGGCTCAATTTCCAGCTGACCAACTGATTGGTCTGTAAGGAGAAAAATAATATTAAGACACACCTTAAATGAATCAACCATTTGAGATCACAATGAACGTATTTGTCTAAGGATAAAGTTCAGAAGGGTGAGGAGAAAAGGAAAACGGGAAACAGAAAGTCTAGGGAGGAAATGGGCTAAGGGATATTGTTATTATTTGTTGTCAAATTGGTTCCTACTAATAGCAACCATATCCAAAACAGAAGGGAACACTGTCAAATCCTGCCCCATCCTCACAATTGTTACATTTGAGTTCATTGCTGCTGCCACTGTGTCAATCCAGCTCATTGAGGGCTCTTCCTCTTTTTAAACTGACCCTCCACTCTACTAAGCATGATGTCCTTCTCTGGGGACTGGTCCCTTCTGATAACATATTTGAAGTTTGAGAGAGGAAGTGTTGCCCTCCTGGCTACTAATGAGCATTCTGGCTGTACTTCTTCCAACACAGTTTTGTTTGTTCTTCTAGAAGTCCATGGTACTTTTAATATTTCTCTCCAACACCGTAATTTAAATGCATCAATTCTTCCACGGTCTTCCTTATTCATTATCCAACTTTTACATGCATATGAGGTGACTGAAAATACCATGGCTTGAGTCAGATACACAAAGTCCTCAAATTGTTATTCTTACTTTGTAACACTTTAAAGAGGTCTTTTGCAGCAGATTTGCATAATGTAATACATCATTTGATATCGTGGCTGCTACTTTCACGATGTTTGATTGTGAATCAAGCAAAATGGAGTCTTTGACAACTTCAATCTTTTCTCCATTTATTATGATTGGTCCAATTGTGAGGATTTTGTTTTTATAATTGTGAGTAATGGAGATGAATAAAAATATGTATGAACTATTGAATGTAAAATTGATGATCTGCTCTGTAAACCTTCAGTCAATTTACAATGAAAAGTTAAGAATGCACAAAGGAGCTTCAGTAGAACAGCAGTTAATTGCTTGATTTCTAATCAAAAGGTTGACAATTAGAACCCATCCAGTGGCACTTCAGGAGAATGACCTAATTATCTGCTCCAGGTAGCAAAGGCTGTCATCTTAATCTGTAAGATTACAACCTGTCAGACCCAATGGAGCAGTTCCACCATGTCATAGGGGTTTTCCATCAGTCAAAATCAACTGGATAACACCTAACAACAAAAGCAAAACACACGTTTGGAAGAGATCAGAGAGAAAACAACAGTTAAAATGCTGACATACATGAGTAGATGTTTCAGAAGACAGAACACAGTTTGAATTTGCCTCCTGCCATATTAGAGGAGCTTGGAAGATGCTTCAAGATTTCCACTGAAACCAGACAAGGTTCACACTTTACAATTTAAAATGACAAAGTGTTACAGATTTGCTTTAGAATTAAGGGCAAATTCAGACACATGTTAACATATCATAAAACTAAAAATAATCATTACATATAAGAACTCACAAGGAAAGAAAAGATGCATTATATATAGAAAACTGACAATAAAAATGACATCTTTTCTCATCAGAAACAATGGAAGTCTTAAAATCATGCTTGTTGTTGTTAAGTTTCATTGAGTCGTTTCCAACTCATAGCGACCCTATATAGTGTTTCTGAAGAGAATTTGGTGGGCTTGGACTGCTAAACTTGTGGTCCTCAGTCTAGTGCTGAGTCTACAGTATCACACCAGGAATAATTTACTGAAATAAGAAAAAAGTATATCAACAATAACTTTTGTAGAAGTCAAAATAAGGATATTTTCAAAGAATTCTAGAAGGATAGCAATGGAAATGGACCATAGTTCCAACTTTCCCTAAGAAATGCAATGGAAAATATAAAAACAATGCTTAGCCTTGCAAGACTGAATTTGGGAATATGGGGTAACATCTGAGAATGAACAAATCAATAGGATGTCCATTTGGTAGGAAAATGATTTCTCCCACTGTCCTGCCATGAAAAGTGAGCCATCCACTGCTGTGAACTTGAGAAGTGACCTCAGCATTAAGAACTCGTTGTTTCCCTAACCACCACATCTCTTATCTGTGCAAAATGATAGAAGTCTCAGTTTCTAATATCAACAAGGCAGATATCTCTGTGGATCCACTAGGAGTGTGACAACCCTTCTCCCATCACATAACTATTGGATGCTGTGATTTGCTGCAGAAGTCACCCTACAGGATAAACTGCTCCAATAATCAGCACTTCCTGAGAATCCCAGAGCTGCATTCTCTGAAACCAACAATATAGACTTCCCAAAGGAGTCCTGGTTAATGTGCTGAACTGCAAGGCTTATTTGAACCATAAGGTTGGCAGTTCAAACTCACCAACTGCTCCCTGGAAACCCTAAACAGGGTCACTATGAGTCACTTAACAACAACAACAACAACAAACAGTTAATTAAGGCCTGTGTGCCCACTCTTCCTATTGGTGCTGAGACTTGCTGACTGATGCTGCTGTGGGGTAGAAAGTACACCTGCCACTGAATGGCATGCCACACAATGCCACACAATGACATGCTATCATTGTTGTTATTGTTAAGTGTTATCAAGCTGGTTTCAACTTATATGTTTCTGAGGACTGGCTGGTAGATTTCAACCACCAGCATTGTG
>NW_006408641.1:4359564-4360053 GCF_000296735.1 Chrysochloris asiatica
TTACATGGGAGAACATTAGCTTTACATTCATCCTATCTTATTTCATTTCATTGCAATGATTACAATCTCCTCAATGCATCATAAAACAAACAACGTGTACACCCAACAAGCTTATTCCCTGGCCGTCAACACACAGAACCTCTCCCTCCCTGAGTCCAGAGATCCAGCCGCTACATCTCTCCATGTCATCATCTCTGCCTCCATCTCTGGTGTCACTGTTTCTCAGGATAGGTTCCTGCATACCACTCTTCTTCCCGGATGGTCCCAGGGACCTCCACTCCTGGACTGCAAAATCAGTGACTCCCCTCCTTTTCTTACAAAATGTCTTCCTTTACATTTCCAACACTCAACAGTCAGTCCTGAGAGCAAGTATTCACTATTGAACCAAAAAAGTCTTGTCCCCATCTCCTTTCATCAGCCCTGTCCAGACAGATTGGAAACCACTCAGTGAAGATTCTAGTGTCCCCATGCCCTCTGGAACTAAGCTCC
>NW_006408641.1:4362152-4384469 GCF_000296735.1 Chrysochloris asiatica
GCTTATCCTGGGTCTCTCCTTTCCGTATAAAGTCTGTGATAGTTTTTTGTTTGTTTTTTTCCCATCTCTTTGAAGAATGTCATTGGAATCTGGACTGGGATTGCATTATATGTATAAATTCTTTGGGCAGTATTGACTTTTTTTTACAATGTTATGTCTTTCTATCCAGGAGCATGGTATATTCTTCCATTTTTGTAAGTCTCTTTTGGGTTCTTTTAATAGTGTTTTGTAGTTTTTTTTGTATAGATCCTTTCTTTCTCTGGTTACATTTATTCCTAGATATTTCATCCTTTGGGTGGCTATTGTAAATGGTATTGCTTTCCTAATGTCTTTTTCAGGGCTGTCATTGTTAGTACAAAGGAATCCAACTGATTTTTGTATGCTGATCTTATACCCTAACACTTTGCTGAATCTTCCAGGAAGACTAGTAGCTTATTTTACTGAGTCTTTGGGGTTTTCTATATATAGCATCATAACATCTGCAAATAGGGAGAGTTTTACTTCATCTTTGCCAATTTGGATTCTTTAATTTCCCTATCTTGCTGTATAGCTCTGGCTAGGACTTCCAGCACAATATTGAATAAGAGTGGTGACAAAGGGCATCCTTGTCTGGTTCCTGTTTGCAGAGAAAAGGCTTTCAGTTTCTCTCCATTTAGAGTAATGTAGGCTGTTGGTTTGCAATATATGCTCTTGATTATGTTTAGGAATTTCCCTTCAATTCCTACTTTGTGGAGTTTTCTTATTAGGAATGGATGTTGGATTTTGTCAAATGCCTTTTCTACATCAATCGCTATGATCATGTGGTTCTTTTCATTCTTTTTATTTATATAGTGGGTTTGTTTTATATATCTTGGTGCTCTTTCATTGGGAGCTTAGATATTTATTATGGTTATGTCGTCTTGCTCAATTGACCCATTAATCATGAGATCGTGTCTTTCTTGAATTCTTATGCTGGTTTTTCCCTTAAAGTTTATTTTATCAGACATTAGTATTGCTACTCTTGTTAGTTTTTTATTGCAATTAGCTTGATATATTTTTTTTCTATCCTTTAACTTTTAGTCTGTGTATAATGTGTATCTCTTGCAGGCAGCATATTGAAGGGTCTTGTTTTTCTTATCCATTCTGCCACTCTCTGTTACTTCACTGATGAATTTAATCCATTGACATTGAGTGTAATTATCGATAGGCATGAATTAATTGCTGTCATTAAGTTAATGTCTTGTGGTGCTATTTTTTTTTTTTTTTTTGCATGCCTTCTTGAGCTGAGTTCATTGTTTTTGTTTTTGTTTTTTCTTGTCAGTTTCTTCTGAGTTTAATGTTTCCTTGTTCTTCTTGGATCTTCGTTTTCATAGTAAGTTGTGAAGTATTACCTTTCTTAGGCATTACCCTATAGTTTATTAACTTTTCCCTGCATTTAAGACAGTCTATTGTATCCTGCAATCTACCTCACCTCCTCACCACCTGGATCTCTGTTCCAATATTTTTCCCTCCTTTGACATTGATATTATTTTGATCTTCAGTTGACCTCCCAGCCCCTTTTAATTTTTTTTTTTTTTTTTTTTTTTTTTTTTTTTTCTGTTCTGAACTTTGCTGTATATCAACTGAGTTCTGAGTGGTGTTGCCACATCTGTCAAACTCTGGTTGTTGTCTGTTCTCATTGTTATCAATCCAAAGAATTCTCTTTAGGATGTTTTGAAGTGCTTGAGTGGCTTTAACAAAATCTCTTAGCTTCTGTTCATCCTGGAATGTTTTGATTGTACCATCCTATTTGATTGACAGTTTTGCTGGATAGAGGATTCTTGGTTAGCAGTTTTTTTGTTTTATTTTGTTTTGTTTTTAGGGTTTTATATATGTCCCTCCATTGCCTTCTTGTCTGCATGGTTTCTGCTGAGAAGTCAGAGCTTAATCTGATTTGCTTGCCTTTGTAGGTAATACTTCTCTTTTCTCTGGCTGCTTTTAGGATTCTTTCCTTGTCTTTGATTTTGGAGCACTTGATTATGCTATATCTTAGAGATTTTCTTTTTGGGTCTATCCTTCTTGAGGTTTGTTCAGCTTCTTGAATGTTTGTCTTCTCATCCATCAATATGTTAGGGAAATTTTCTTCCAGAAAGTCCTCAACTCTCTCTTCTGTGGACTTCTGTGATTCGTCCTTTTCCAGAATGTCAATAATTCTTAAGTTACGTCTCTTTATGTTACCTAGCATGAATCTTAGACTCTCTTCAGATTTTTGTGTCCTTTTTTCTGTTTGCTCTACTATCTTAGCACTATTGAGAGATTTGTCTTCAAGCTCACTGGTTCTGGCTTCCATATCTTCAATTCTATTCCTTTGCCCTTTTAGGGTATTGTCTAGTTCTTATATTTTATTACTAATCATCTGGACCTCTTTTTGAAGGTTTTGAATTGTTTCCAATGTTTTATCTATCTAGTTTGTGTGCACCTGTAACACTTTCCTGACTTCTTCTTTATTTTCCTCCACCCCTTTGTGGAGCATTTGAATTTGTCTCCATATCATTTTTCTGAATTCCTTCTTATGCAGATCCAAAGCCTACTCTTCTTCTAATGGGAAATCTATGTCTGCCTACAGCCCATGTGTCTCAGTTACACTTTTCTGTTTTTGGTCATGTGGTGAGACCTTTTGTTGTTTTTTCTTAAATATTTTCATTAGTTAGGTGGGTTTTCAATGATTAAATGAATGTATGTTGCTGTGTTGTTAAGCTTACTGAGTGTCTCCTAGTGGATGTGATCTGAAGATAGGCTTCCCTGTGATGTGTAATGCCTCACAGCTGGTATTGGCTCCTGTCCAGGTGGTAGGATATTATGGGGTATGTTTGTAGCTTGTCTATATAGCCATGATGTCTGTCTCTTCTTGGGTAATGTATGGAATAAATCTCCCACCCAAAGGAAAAAAAGTGACACCAAAAGAACCAAAAACAGAAACAATATAAAAGCAGAGACAAAATCCACCACTCAAAAAAATAAATAAATAAAACCATTGCAGACTGACCAGTAGCCTTTGCTGTACAGGTCAGTGTGCATACACACTAGAAACCTCCTGCAGTAGGTGGGGGTGTCCACCCGTTCAGGCTCCTCCTCTAGTCACCACCATGGAGGTGCTCATATAGATATTGAGAGATGAATGGAGGAAAGATTGTCCACTATTTTTATCTGTGAAAGTCAGTTAGGTAACTTTGTAAGCACAGTGCAATTCTCAAAATAACTGTGTCCTTGTACATCATAGCTGATGTTGGCTCTTGCCTTTTATTTTGGAGTTTTACAAGATGCACATATGGTTTGGCTTTATGGACAGACCTGCTGTTTCTTGCTAGGTAAGGCAGGAATAAAGGGTCCTGCCCAGCTCAACATTAGGGCTGGGTCCCAGAGTCAGATGTCATAACAAGTAGTCAAAGGATCAGCCTGCAGGGCCAATAGGGCTCCCAGGATCCTCATCCATTTGCCATGGGAAAATTGTGGGCACAATTCTAGACCCTTTTGGGGGTGTGCTCCCACCTTCCTGAAAGTGTCCAGGCTGGGCAGTGAGGGTGCGACAGGGGAGAGGAGGAAAGAAAACTAAAATCCATCACACCTCTTTTTCCACATGGCACACCATGGTTTTTAATGCTGTGTCACTATATCAGCCTGGCTGAGCCTCACCCTCTTATCTCAGTCCAGGCTGAGGGCCCTCACAGGGAGCATCCCAATCAATTCAGAAGTTGCCGCATTTTCCTTCTACTGTCAGATTTCTCCACTGGTGGGTGTGAGAAACTGGTGCCGGCACCTTATACTACATCCAAAACTCTGGAGCTGCTCTGGGAAAGCGCCTTCTCTAGTTTTTCTTCCACAAACTTTTTGAAGCACCATCTTATACCTTATAGTCACAAGAAAAATAACATCTAAATAAATATTGCTTAGGAATGCAATTTGTAGGAAATAAAGGAACACTAGAAAATAAAAACATGGTACTTTTCACTTAGTATTTTCTTTGATGATCTAAAATATTCACCAGTTACAGGTAAAAACTCTGAGGCAGAAATCCTGAGAAATTCCAAGTTGACCAGTTTTCTTGCAGGTAAAAACTCTGAGGCAGAAATTCTGAGAAATTCCAAGTTGACCAATTTTCCTGCACTACTCAGGATGTGGGCAGTTTGTTTTGGATACACAAGTCAATTAATTTTCCCGTTCCTGAGAGTTCTTATGTAATCCAATAACAATATCAGTTCATTCCAGTCTTATTGTCACAAATTCGGAATTTTGAGATCTGGCATTTATAGACCTCTAGTAGGACTCAACGGCACTTAACAGTAGGATAAACATTTGACTAAAAACTGCAAGATTGGCTGTTCAAACTCACCAGTCACTCCTTGAAAACCCTATACAGAATTGCTATGAATGACTTCACATATGGCATTTAAGAAGAATAAGAACATGTCCATATTTCTTCTCAATCTCTTAAATTATCCTATGTTGTTGTGTTAAATGCTGCCAAGTTGCTTCCGACCCATAGCGACCCTGTATAGGGTTTCCAATAAGCAGCCGCTATTGCAGTTCCAATGGCATTGCAGTCCAGCACATTAACCCACAGCACCACATAAGCATCCTACAGTGGCATAGAAATGATTATAAACTGTAACAACACTGTGTCTTCTGTCATGCTCTAAATTTTGTTGCACTGCCTTTATTAGAAAACCCCCAGAGGACTTTTGTATGAGAAAATCTATAATCCTCTTCTTATTGAAAATCAATAAAACCCAGCCTCCAACATCCATGATAAATAGCATAATGGGAACTTTCAGAGAGGAGGTTTTTTCTCGAATAAAATGTGGCTACAGAAACTGTTAAATGCTATGCATGATAGTGAAACTGACTGGTTTTGCTGATGATAATTATTAGTAGCATTACTATTAAAACTGTCTTTATATATAGGTACTACCAATTAATAAAGAAGACTGAATAAGAGTTAAGGCCTTTGAATTATGGTGTTAGTAAAGAATATTGAAAGTACCATGGACTGCTAAAAGAACATCAAAGCTGTTTTGGAGAAATTACAACCAGTATGCTCCTTAGAAGTAAGAATGGGCACACTTCATCTTATGTACTTTGGACATGCTCTCAGGAGGGATTAGTCCTTGGAGAAGGACATCAGACTTGGTAAATTAGAGAGTCAGTGAAAAAGAGGAAGACCCTTAATGAAATGGATTGACACAGTGGCTGCTATAATGGACTCAAACCTAACAATGGTTGTGAGACTGACATCTGACATAGGGCCAGGCAGTGTTTCATTTTGTTGTACATACGGTTGTTTAAGCGTTCAGACTAATTACCCAGCACCTAACAACAACAACAACCAATAAAACCCAGCCCATTGACATTGCATTGATTCTAACTTGTGGCAACAAGTATGGCAACACTGAAAAGTGATAAATTTAAATTATTTTACAGAAAGGAAGCACAATCAGATGTCCTATTGTATGGATTTTCAACAATCAACCACTGTAAAATCCAACTCACATGTCTTTGTCTAATTTCAAGTTGTCACAATTTTTTAGGGAGTTCACTTTTCTGTTCTGTTTGGAGATCTATCCCTGAGTGAAGAGGTGAGGCTAAATAGACACTCACTAATTAACATCAAACTCTGTGTACAGATTCTGAGGACTAGTCTCCTCGTTAGGTTAGTCAAGAGCTTCATCAGGTTGTATAATTACAATGATACTTATGACCTCAGACAGACATATTTTTTAGTTTTTATTTTCTCTCTCTCTCTAATATATGTTGACTCTTTACTATAAAAGTTATCTGACAAGCATATAACAGAATCTACCAGGAATGTCCCAGAAGAATCTAGAGAAACTTAGCTCATGTCTTCAGCATTCATACTCTACCACCAGAGTAGCATTCAGCAGCTCCAGGTTAGTTAGAAAGACATTTCTGTGTCAATCAGGAGGCCTACCATGGCTCCAAAAGGCACTGCTCTTATGCTTCTGGTTATTGGTATCTTGAGGACCACAAGTGACCACACAGAACCCTGAAGGGGGTTCTGCTTTAACCAAACAAGTGCTCAATAACCAGAACAGATCATTACTGAGCTGAGGATGAAGAAGGATGTTGAGAGCAACTAAACTGAAGGTCTCAGACTTGGAGGCAGTTTAATGGAAGGATTGAAACTGAACCATTGGGTTGCTCCCAGGTCAGTCTGATCCCTGAGGAACTTGCAAAGCCTGCCTCAGGGAACAAGGAATTTGCAAAGTCTTTCCTTGTATGCAGCCATAGGCTTCGGTTTAGTCTACAAAAACATCTAGCTGCCCTATCTCTGTTTCTCTAGCAACTACAATCTTCTGATGAGATCCCACTTGCTGCATGTACAAACATAACCAGATGTTTTAGTACTCTTTTCCCTGTTCCCAGAACCTCCTTTTGATATGTGTATAAAATAAACATGCTGAATCAGGTCCACGTCACAGTATCTCCATCAGAGTGCTGTGTCCCACCTGATCTCAACTTTACCATTTTCATTTGTGTCTTGTGTCTTCCTTTTTTTCTAATCTCCCTTTGCCCCTACTCAGGCTTAATCTCTCAATGTGGGTCACAGGGAATAGTAGTCAGACACAGCAGAAGGCTAAGTATTTAAAACATAGGCATCTGATTGTGCTCTGCTTACTGAACAAATTATAGTTGTTAAGTGCTGTAAAGTTGGTTCTGACTTACAGTGACCTTATATGGCTTCTGAGGAGTAGCTGGTGGGTTTGAACCACCAACCTTACAGTTCAAACTGACCTTTCAGCCCAGTGCTTATCCTACAGTACCACACTAGGATTGCACAAAAAGGAAATAATATTTATACAGTGCTTTGGGAGAAATGATAGGGTTGACTGAAGCAATAGAACAATAGGCCATCAGATTTTGGTGTTTTTTTTTAAGTTTTTATTGTGAATTGAGTGACTGTTTATGTGGGAGAACATCGGAATTACACCATCGTTTCACTGCAGTGATTACAATCTTCTCAGTATTTGCTTTCATTCCCCCCTTTTTTTTGGGGGGGGTGTACACAGAAACACTCAGGAAAATATAATAATGTAAACAACCAAAGAGCACATTTTCTAAGCTTGCCTCCTGTAGGCCATCAGTTTTTGCAAATATAGTCCTGAACATGCCCTGTATGACACCTAGGAGATTTTAGCAATGCCATGCAATGACACAATCTTTGATAACAAGTGACAATAATGGATCTTGCCATGCCAGGACCCCTAAAACATTTGCAAAGAGCTCAAATTAGCAATTGTACTCCAAGAGTCTCTATTTATAAGCTACTGATTTAATCAAACTGTTGCATTTTAAGATGCCTGAGACGTAAGAAGCCAAATATTTGCATTGTGCTTCTAACCAGTTCATGTGCATGTATGTTTCAGATCTGGTATTCAAATTTGTTAGGCTCTTTATTTGAATGCTGTTCTTCATAAGCCCCCACTTTGTTTAAGCAGTGGAGAACGTTGTAAAGAAGAAAGAGAATCAGGAGTTAGAAATGGGAGGCAGGACTTGAAGGCAGATAGGGTAGAGGTACAGTGAAGATCTCTGTCAGCAATACCACAGAATACCATACAAAACAGGTTCAGGGGAGAACTCCAAAACTCTGAACCACATATGAAGGAATATTTTTAAAATTTGAAGGCTTATAGCTACTGGAACTTGTAGTGGAAGGAAGAAATCTCAGACTTTTAATCTGCTGGGCTCAGCAGCCAGAGCCAACAACCTGGGCAAGACTAAACAACAAGATCAAGCAGGGAAGAAAGCAGACCCTCCATGGACTAATGCCACAGGAACCTCAGAGCAAAGGTGGACAATATAATTTGTTTTGTTTTGTTCTGATTATTATTATTATTATTATTATTATTATTATGGTATCTGTTGGCCTCTAGCTGTCTACACACTTCCATTCAGGTGATTAGAGGGGGTTCCTGAGCAAGTGGACACCCCACCCCCACTACTGGAGGGTTCCTTTAACACACATGCACACAGATCCTGTCAGTGGTCAAAGGACCAGTCCCCACTTAAAACCAGCAGCTCAAAACAAACACAGCCATCCTTAAGCTGTTTATCAATAGGGAAGAGGCCAGAACAGGATGTGTGGAGAGGGAGAGTTTAAAAACAAAACAGGCTGAAAATGAAATGCTGAGGTACAGTATAACAACCAACAGAGGCATCTTGAAATTCATCAGGTGTCCTTGAAGGCAAGAAGCTAAAAGAGGACATTAAAGTCATACCCAAACAAGACTATAGACTTTCTCTTTTCTTTTCTTTTTTCTTCTCTATCTCCTTTCTCTTTTCTGTAATTATAGACCACAGTATCAAATCTGTTTTTTTTTGGTTTTTTGCTATTATTTTTTTGGTGTGTTTTTGTTTTTGTTGTTGTTCTTGATTTGTTTTTTGCTTCCCTTTTTACCTTTAGAGAGCTCTTTCTCTCCTTATATTACCCAAGAAAAGACAGAAATTGCTGCCACATAGCCAAGGTACAATCACACCCTATAAAAGCCCACAATCCAGGCAAGAAACAATACCAACTGCCATACATCAGGAAGGCAGACAACACCTGCGACAGTTACTCTGTGTTAAGCAATAAGAAGAATGAAAAGAGAAGTGCACCTCTTTATCACATCTACCTGGAGGCAATTAGAAAGCATAAAAAATACCAAAATAAGTATTAAGGCCATAACTAAACACTGAACATGTCCAAGAAACAAAAACAGATGACCATATCAGTACACGTCCAGAAACAAGATAAAATATCTGAGACAAATGACCTAGATGTAGACCTGAACTCCATTATGGAAGGAGGACAGACCTTGGAAATGCCTGTGAAGGAATTCAGAAAAATGATTATATAATGTTTTAAAACATTTTATAATGGAGTTGAGAAAAACCAGAAAGAAGTCAGCAGAGTAATACAGGAACAATCAAATAAGATAGATACAGCATGGGAAACAATGCAAATCTTAAAGAAAGAGGTCCAAATGATTAATAATAGAATATCAGAAATAGACAATACACTGAAAGGGCAAAGGAGTAAAATACAAGAGATGGAAACCAGAACTAGTGAGCTGAAAGACAAATCTCTCAACACTACTAAGAGAGAAGAGCAAGCAGAAAAAAGGATTTTAAAAAATCCCTAAAAGATCAAAGATTCATGTTGGACAACATGAAGAGGAATCACTTAAGAATTATTGCCATTCCAGAACAGGAAAAATCACACAAGTCCACAGAAGAGATAGTTGAAGAATGGCTTCAAGAAAATTCTCTAACATCATGAAAAGTGAAAAGATAAGCACTCAAGAAGCTCAACGAACCCCAGGAAGGATAGACCTACAAAAGAAAATCATCAAGACAGATAATAATCAAGCTCTCCAAAATAAAAAATAAGTAGACAATCCTGAAAGCAGCTAGGGAAAAGAGAAGTGTTACATTACAAGGGCAAGAAGTCAGCTTAAGCTCAGTTCTCTCAGCAGAAACTATGCAGGCAAGAAGGCAATGGAGAGAAATACATAAAACCCTGAATGAAAAAAACCGCCAACCAAGAGTCCTTTATCCAGCAAAGTTATCAATCAAATATGATGGTGTAATCAAAACAACAAGGGTAAACAAAAGTTAAAGGATTTTGCCAAAGTCAACCCATGCTGCAAAGCATCCTGAAGGGAATTCTGTGGACTAAATATCAACAAGAGTAGACAAAAACTAGAGATTAGCATACATAGCAGCATCTCTCAGAACTCAATCAACAAATGGAAGAAATGAGAATAGAATAAAACTATAAGAACAAATTCAGAGGATCTGGGATGTCAGTCTATGATCAAACCAACTACAATGTGAAAGAACGTAAATATATGGGAACAGAGATCCAGGTAGTGAGAAGGTCAGGTAGATTACAGGATTAAATAGACTGCATTAAATGGAGGGAAAAGTTAATGGTATCCTCAAAGAAAAATAATACTTTACAACATACTGAGAAAATGAAAATCCGAGAAGAATATGGAAACATTGAAACTATGAGGAAACTAACAAGAAACAACACAAAAAACCATGAACTCAGTACAGGAGGACATGCACAACAAAGAAACCAGCAGCACCACAAAATAACAAATACAATGGCAGCAATTAATCCATGCCTATCATTAATTACACTGAACATAAATGGTTTAAATACAAAAGTTAAGAGACAAAGAGTGGCAGAATGGATAAGAAAACAAGATCCTTAAATATGCTGTATGCAAGAGACACATCCTACCCACAGACAAAAACAGACTAAAAGTCAAAGGATGTAAAAAAATATGCCAATCTAACTGCAATAAAAAACTAACAGGAGTGGCAATAGTAATCTCTGATAAAATAAATTTTAAGGCAAAAAAAACCCCAGCATAATATATAATATTTTATGATTAAAGGGACAATTGAACAAGATGACATAACCATAATAAATACCTATGCTCACAATAAAAGAGCTCAAAAATACATAAAGCAAACTCTAATAGATTTGAAGAAAGAAAGAGATGAATCTACAATAATAGTGGGGGATTTTAAGACAACACTTTTGAAAATAGATAGAAAACTAGAAAGAAACTCGACAAAGACAAGAGTAACTAATCAACACAATCAGCCAACTGAACTTCACAGATGTATGTGTACAGAGCATTCAACCCAACAACATCACAAAACACATTCTTTTCCAGTGCACATGGAACATTCTCCAGAATAGACCATGTGTTAGGCCACAAAACAAACCTTGATAAATTTAAAATATCAAAATACTACAAAGCATTTTTTCAGACCACAACACTATCAAATTAGATATCAACAATAGGAAGACCAATGAAATAAAGTCAAATACATTGAAACTGAATAACACCCTGCTGAAAAGTGACTGGGTAGTAGAAGAAATAAAACGGGAATTCATAAAGTTCCTAGAAACAAACGAGAATGAAAATATAACATACCAAAATCTTTGGGATACTGCAAAAGCAGTGCTAAGAGGACAATTTATTGCAATAAATGCACACATTCAAAAGAAAAAAGACCTAAAATTAACAAATTAACACAGCATCTACAACAATTAGAAACAGACCAGAGAGAGAACCTACAGTCACAAAAAGAAAAGAAATAATAAAGATTAGAGTAAACATAAATGAGACAGAAAACAGAAAAACTATAGAAAGAATCAACAGAAGCTGGTTCTTTGAAAGGATTAACAAAATTGAAAAACCACTGGCAAACCTAACAAAAGAAAAGAGGGAGAAGACACAAAGTGCACACATTAACATTAGAAAACACATGGGCAATGTTACAAGGGAACCAAATGAAATCAATAGGATAATAACAGAATACTGAAAAGTTGTATTTCAACAAATTTGAAAACTTAGAAGAGATGGATACATTTTTAGAAAAATACAACCTATATATGTAAACTTACACAGAGTGAAGCAGAAAATTTGAACAGACCCATAACAAAAGCATAAATTGATCAGATCATCAAAAAAAACTCCCAACCAAAAGAAGTCCAGGTTCAGATGGCTTCACTGGTGAGTTCTAACAAACATTCAGGGAAGAGCTGTCACCAATTCTACACAAATTATTCCAGAATATAGAAGAGGATGGAAAACTTCCTAATACATTTTATGAAGCAAGCATAACCCTCAGACCAAAACCAGGGAAACACTGGTCACTAAGAAAGAAAATTAAAGACCAATAACCCTCATGAACATAGATGCCCAAATTCTCAACAAAATCCTAGCCAACAGAATTCAGCAGCACATCGAAAAAAATAATAAATCATGACCAAGTGGGATTCACATCAGGGATGCAAGAATGGTTCTACATTACAAAAACAATCGACATAATTCACCATATAAATAAGAAAAAAGAAAAGAATCACATGATCATATCAATTGATGCAGAAAAGGCATTTGACAAAATCCAACATCCATTCCTGATAAAAACACTCAATAAAGTAGGAATTTAAGGTAAATTCTTCAACATAATTAAAAGCATATATACGCATACATTACTTGCAATAGATAGAAACTGAAAGTCTTCCCTCTGCAAACAGGAACCAGACATGGATGGCCTTTGTCACCACTCCTATTCAATATTGTGCTGGAAGTCTTAGTCAGAGCTATATGGCAAGACTGGGAAATTAAAAGCATCCAAATTGGCAAAGAGGAAATAAAATTCTCTCTGTTTGCAGACAATATGATCCTATACATAGAAAACCCCAAAGACTCAGTAAAAAAGCTACTATACCTCATTGGAAGACTCAGCAAAGTGGCAGGGTATAAGCTCACCCATGCAAAAATCAGTTGGATTATTCCTTTATACCAATGACAGTGCTGAAAAAGACATTAGGAAAGCAGTACAATTTACAATAGTTACCCAAAGGATGAAACATTTAGGAATAAATGTAACCACAGAAACAAAGGATCTATACAAAGAAAACTACAAAACACTACTACAGGAAATCAAAAAAGACTTACTGAAGTGGAAGAATATACCATACTGCTGGATAGGAAGACTTAACATCATGAAAATGTCAATTCTTCCCAAAGCTATTTCACATATAATGCAATCCGAATCTAGATTCCAATGACATTCTTCAAAGAGATGGAAAAAACTATTAGAAATTTTATATGGAAAGGAAAGAGATCCAGGATAAGCATAGCACTGCTTAAGAAGAATAAGGTTGGAAACCTCTCACTCCCTAATTTCAAAATTTGCTACACCGCTACAGTGGTCAAACAGCCTGGTACTGGTACTATGAAAGATACATTGATGAATGGAACAGATTTAAGAATCCTGAAATTAATCCATCCACATATAGCCAACTGATTTTCGACAAAGTGCCTAAGTAGATTGCATGGGAAGGAGATAGTCTCTTCAACAGATGGTGCTGGCAGAACTGGAAAGTGATAAGCAAAAGACTGCAAAAAAGACCTTGACCCCTCGCCTTATATAAAAACCAACTCAACATGGATTAAAGACCTAAATGTGAATCCCAGAATTATAAAGGCCATCAATAAAAAAAAATAGAGACAAATGTGAGGGCTCTAATACAAGGCATACACAGACTACCAAACATTTTGAAAATTACACAAACATAAGTAGGCAAAATAGAAGATTGGGAAATAATAAAAACAAAAAAATGTATGTGCATAAAAGACTTCACCAAAAGAGTAAAAAGTGAGTCCACAGAACGGGAAAAAATCTTTTGCTATCACACATCAGACAAGGGATTAATTTCTAAAACATATAAGAAACTACAACATCTCTGCAAGAAAAAGACAAATACCCAATTAAAAAATGGGCATATGACATGAATAGACACTTCACAAAAGAGGAGATCCAGGTAGTCAACAAACATATGAAGAAATGTTCATGATCTCTAGCCATTAGAGAGATGCAAATAAAAACAACAATGAGATATCATCTCACACCAGTAATAACAGCAAAGATCAAAAAAAGTAGAGGACAATAAGTGCTGGCGAGAATGCAGAGAGCTTGGCATGCTCCTGCATTACTGGGAGGATTGCAAAATGTAAAGCAGTATGGCACTTCCCCAGAAAGTTGGAAATAGAAATACCTTATGATCAGCAATTCTTGTACTTGGTATATACCCAAAAGAAATACGAGCCATAACACCAGTAGATATATACACAGTGATGTTCATAGTAGCACTATTTACAACAGCAAAAAGATGAAGACAGCCTAAGTGCCCATCAATGGAAGAATGGATAAACAAACTGTGGCACATACACACAATGGAATATTACACTACCTTGAAGGGTAACAAGGAAGCTGCCACCACACAAACATGGTTGTACCTTGAGGCCTTTAAGCTGAGTGAAATAAGTCAGTCACAAAATGAGAAATACTGCATAGGACCATCCTTGTAAAAGATTAAGAAAAAGAACCCACCCTAAAAGGGGGATGGAGAGATTCTTTGCTGAACTCCAAAAAAAATTCTTTGCTGAACACTGGAATGTATGGGGTGGGGTGATGGGAGTCAGGGGAAGATGGAGCACAGGGTAGGGAATAGACACAGGATAGCTTGGATACTGGGAGGTGTGGGTGGCAAAACACAGGTAGGGGAAGGGGAAGGGAAGAACAAGGCAGATAGGAGAACAGTTAGGCAGGTTTACATTGGCTAGGTGGGACAGAGGTAAATAATGATGCATGCACAACCCTGGAACAACAGAACTCTGGGATACAGGGATTGAGGCATGGTTTGAATGGGTAAAAGAGGGGAAATGTTAAGATGCTTAGCTGTCTTTTGAATCCTGGTTTTCCTTGCCTACTATTATAAATTAGATACTTGAGAGGGAGAGAAAGGAATAGCCAGAAACATCACTATAGAAAGCATGTAAGTCCGTCTTCAGCCTATAACTGATAGGAATACCTAAAAGGGGGCTAGAACTTTCCCAGTGAAATAGTCTTCCTGCAGCGCCTTTGCATTGCATAAGACTACCAATGGAATCCTGAACCCCATCCAAAATCTTCTGTGGTAGGAAATTTCCACTTGAAAATACAAGCAAACCAGCCTGGAGTGGCTAGAAGAACAGAAGATATTTCTTGAAAGAAAGACCAGCAGGAAAAATAAAAAAACAATAACAGCATTCCAATTGACTACTACAAGAACAAGTAAGCTATTTGCCCAGGAACCATCATGTCAAGTGCTTGGGTCCCCTCAGAGCAAACCCCCTCTAAGACTAAGACTCAAGGGGAATACATGAGCAGACATGTGGTCTTGCTGCTGACTACGTTCATAACCAATAAGAAGTGGGGGAAAACAATGAAGATGTAAACTAAGTCCGACCACATTCAATAGACTCCTGTTGAGCCGGGATGAGACCTGGTTGGCCAGCAGAATGACAAGAGCTGTGGGCTCCTAGGGCCCAGAGACAGTGACATGGTCACAGACAGCTAGAGTGGAGAGTGAATCGTCCAGGTAATATGAAGTGAGAGGAGATAAACAAGAACACTCATACCAAACAAGATAGTACCCACTTGACGTGGCTTCAATGGTTCGATGATCAAAACTGTACTAGAAGAAGAAAGAAGAGGAAAAACAGTGTAATCTGCTACAATTTGACAAACTTGACCTATACTTATAGATGTAGTAGCTCAAAAGATGAAACAACTCTTTACAGTGATGATTACATCCACCTTCTTGGCACCCAGGGTTGTCAGGGATGGGCAACATAGACATTGGCTATCCAAAAAGGGAAGGGGGCTACAAAGGCAAGAAATGACTGGCTTCCAAGCTTCCAAGAGGGAGCTTAATTCCAGAGGGTGCTGGGTAATGTAGACTCTCCACTGAGTGGTTTCCAATCTGTCTGGACGGGGCTGATGAAAGAAGATGGGGATAAGACTCTTGTGGTAAAATAGTTACTAGTTGATATCAGGACTGATTGTGAAGGTTGGAAATGCAAAGGTAGATGTTTTATAACAAAAGGAGGGAAGTAGTTGATTTTGCAATCCAGAAATGGAGGTCCCTGGGACTATCAAGTTTGAAGAACAGAGTGTGGGACCCTACCCAGAGAAACAGTGATGCCAGAGATGGAGGCAAAGATGACATGGAGTGATGGAACAGCTGGGGACTCTGCACTCCGGGAGGGAGAGGGGCTGTGTGCTGATGAGCAGGGGGCAGGTTTATAGGGTATACCCTTTGGTTGTTTGATGATGCATGGAGGGGATTATAACAATGGCAATGAAGTGGAATATGATAGGATGAATGTAAAGTTCTCCCATGTAAACTATCACATAATTCACAATAAAAAATTTTTAAAAAAGACTGTAGGTCATGTTGGCAGCAAGATCCATAAGTAGGAGCATGAGTAATGATGATGCACACAATCACCCATGCCTGAAAGCTAGATCATTCCCATTTCATCCTAGGGGTGTTTCTAAGAGCTCAGGGTGAGGACCCACAACATGACAAACATGGAATGTCTGACTACCTTGACAAGAGAGCTCTCAATATTAGACTGATACGAAGAATGTTGTGGAGCAAGTTCATATACCATTGCAAGAGATAAACTATATCATTTAATCACCTCCTAAGCATTCTGATGTGGACCTTAGCCTTAGGACTTGAAATCTACCTTCTTGGCATTAGATACTTCAGGAATGTACTTCTTATTCTGTTTGTCTATGCTATTTTATTCAATGAGTATTTTATGAGTACTCTTGAAGATAATGCTGCATATTGCATTCCAGTCTGTCTCAAGGGATCTTACTTGGTTTTCTTTTATCTTAACGGTAGAGATATTTTATGTGGAAGAGGTCACAAAGGAAAGAATATGGAAAGGTAGCTATGTGTCTCCTTGACTGGTCATGATAAGACAAAATGCATTAGTCTGCAGTTTTCCCAGTAAACAATGGGAACTAAAGGAATGCACTTTGTCTTCTCCATATATTCAGAAATCTACAGTGTTTAATGATACAGACTCGTTCTAGGGACAGGAGGAATGACAATAGAAAAGAGCTTTTAGTGAAAGTCATTTATTTTCTCAGCAATGAAACCATTTATCTCTATCCAACAATGCATCTATAGATCTTTTGCTTTCTTCTGGGAGAAAAAAAAATAAAGCAGTAATCCATGGCCAAAGGGGAAATTGTTCCCAGATGCACAACAGATTTTACCTGCTGTGGCAGGTGTGCGTGACCTGTGGATTTCAGCAACAGCTCCACAGATGAATTACTGGCAAAGGAGGAAACACCTAAGTGCATTGTGCAGTTCTTCAAAGATGCAGATGGCCATTTCCATGACAAGCTAAGACAAAGTCACATCACTATAACAGGGCTTTGAAATACGTCCATCTGCAATGTGAGGTTATTTTTATAAAAAAATTATCAAGAATTCTTTCCCCTTCAAGCACTATTATAGAAACATTTTAAAGTATTGCAAACATGAGAAGCAGAGAGATAAATGACTTCAGCTCAGTCTTTGTTGTTGTTGTTATGTGCTGTGGGGTCGGTTCCGACCCATAGCGACCCTGTACAGGGTTTCCGAGGCTGTAAATCTTTACGGAAGCAGAAAGCCTCATCTTTCTCCTGCGGAACACCTGGTAGTTTCGAACTGCTGACCGTGAGGTTCGCAGCCTGATTCGTAACCACTACGCTACCCCACTCAATTTTATCAAATTTTGGTATTGCTATATGTGCATTCATTAAGTAATATAACATCTTATGGAAACAGTTGCCTCTTGTGTTCTTGTGATCATATTCCCTTCACTTCTTCCTTTCTATAGGTAGCTACTTTCTAGTTTTTGTTGGCTAGTGTTGTTAACCGATTATATCCACAAATCATTTGATACCTATATATACATCTTAGCTGTTGTTGTCACATGCCATCCAGTCAGTTCTGACTCATAGTGACCCTGTGTAAGGTTTCTGAGGAGCAGCTGGGGAGACTGAACCACTGACCTTGAGGTTCAAACCAACCTTTCAGTCCAGTGCATAGCCTATAGCGACACACTAGGATTCATGCAAATATTCTTAAATGATTTTCATGGTTTTAAATGTTAAAAATGTAACATTATCATATGTGTCACTCTGTGAGTCAGTGTTAAACATATAACAATATGTAACATAATAAGGGAGCTCTGGTAAGTTAGTGGTTATGAGTTGGACTGCTAACCTGAAGGCCAGCAGTTCAAAACTACCAGCCATACCACAGGAGGAAGATGAAGCTTTCTGCTCCAGTAAAGATTTACAACCTCAGAAACCCTGTGTAGGGTCGCTATGGGTCAGAATCAATTCCATGGCACTTAACCACCACTACCACATGTAATATAATGGAGTCCTGGTGTGGCATTTTGGAATAAAGCCCTGGACTGCAAGGTCGGTTCGAACCACAAGGTCGGCAGTTCAAACTCACCACCTGCTACTGCGAAACCCCATACAGGGTCACTATGATGCAGTGGCAGTTAACAACAACAACAACATGTAACATAACATGCATTTCTGATCATTGGTTAGTAACAAATTATATATAATTGTGTTTGATTAGAATTAACATATATGGATATTATTGAGTTGTGTGTCTAGCATTCTTAGTATTCATTTGATTTTGTTATTGTTGAATTAGTACATGGCAGAACATACACCAATCTAACAATTTGTATGTGTACAATTCAATGACATTAATTACATTCTTCAAGTTATAGAGCCATTCTCATCCTCCTTTTCTGAGGTGTTCCTCCTCCATTAGCATAAACTCACTACCATGTAAGTTTCCTATCTAATCTTCCAAGTTGTTGTCAGTTTGATACCATAGTTCTTAAAGTAACACAATGCTTAAGGCAGACATTCTTTACTAGTTTAAGGTAAGCTGTTATATGGTTTTAAAGATTTTCTGTTGTTGTTAAGTGCTATCAAGTCATTTCTGACCCATAGCAGCTCTGTATAGGGTTAACAAGGAACAGCTGGTAAGGTTTAACTGCTGACCTTGCAGTTCAAATGATTTTGCTGTCTGGTACATTAACCCACAATGCTGCACCAGGACTCTGGTTTTAAGGATACTTCAGAGAATAATTTTTGTTTCAACAAAAGGTTTAAAGATAATTTCAAGGCAACCATTTAAGGACCTCATTCAGCTTCAATTGAAATTTCAATTGAATCCAGAAATTCTGGATTCCATGGGAGTTTAAAGCCATGCTCTGGATTTTTCCTCTTTTCATCACAGTATTTCTTTCATTTTGTTTAACTTTATATTGTGAATTGGGATAAAGTTTACAGAGGAAATTGGTTTTCTGTTTAACAATTCATACATATTTTATTCAAGATATTAACTGAAAGTCCCACAATGTAACAACACATTACCTGCTTCATCCCTGTATCTACTGTTTCCATTTGTCCCTTTTTTATATCCTTTTATGCTTTATGAGCTTTGTTGTTGTGAAGTGCCGTCGAGACATTTCCAACTCAGAGCAAACCTGTAGAGGGTTTCTGAGGAGTGCCTGGTGTGTTTGAAACTCTGACCTGTCAGTTCAAGCCAGCTTTGCTGTCCAGCATATAAGCCTGCAGCACTGCTCCAGTACAGCTTCTGGACTGTAACCCTTGGCAAAAACTGCTCTTTGGATCTTTTGTGGTTAGTTTTTCTAATGAGTGCATATTTTCTTGATGTTACTGTTCACCTTGAGTGTCAAGTGACAGTCCTGGCATGGTGCTACAGGATCATGCACTGGACAGCTAGGTCAGTTTGAACCACTTAATCTCAGAAACCCTGTGCAGGTTCACTATGAGTCACAATTCACTCAATGACACTTAACAACAACATTGTTTACCTTGTACTGTGCTGTAGAATAAGTACTGGACTGCAAGGTCAATTTTAACTGAAAGGTTAGCAGTTCAAACTCACCAGTCACTCCTTGGAAACCCTGTACAGGGTCTCTACGCATTGGAACTGAATTGTTCGCCCTTATCAACAACAACAACACTGTTCACCTTATAGGCCAGTAGAGGTAGGAAGGAATTCAAAATACAACTGGGGAAGAGCTGCCTCCTCAAAGTAGAGTGAACCATGAAGATATGAATAGAGGAAAGTCCTCAGAACCTTCATTTGCTGATGGGGCACAACTCAAAATGAAGAGAAACAGCTATAAATATGTTATTAATAGGAACATAGAATGAGCAAAATATGAATCTAGGAAAATTGGAAATTGTCAATAATGAAATGGAATGCATAAACATCTATACCCTAGGCATAAGTAAGCTAAAATGGATTGGTATTGGCCATTTTGAATATGACAATCACATGGTTTACTATGCATGGAATGACAAATTGAAGATGAATGGAGTCACATTCATCATCAAAAAATGTATCAAGATCTGTCTTGAAGTACAATGTTGTCTGTAATAGGAAAATATCCATATGCCTATAAGGAAGACCAGTTAATACCACTATTATTCAAATTTACTCATTAACCACTAAAGCCAATGATGATGAAGTTGAAGAATTCTACCATCTTTTTCAGTCTGAAAGTGATCAAGATGTATTGATAATTACTGGCAATTGGAAGGCAAAGTTTTAAAACAAAACTGAAGAATCAATGGTTGGAAAATATGGATTTGGCGATAGAAATACGTCTGGAGATTGCATGATAAAACATTGTAAAACCAGTGACTTGTTCATTGCAAATACCTTTTTAAACAGCATAAAAG
Source organism: Chrysochloris asiatica (assembly GCF_000296735.1). Lineage (NCBI taxonomy): Eukaryota > Metazoa > Chordata > Mammalia > Afrosoricida > Chrysochloridae > Chrysochloris > Chrysochloris asiatica. The sequence goes on from NW_006408641.1 coordinate 4,382,346, forward strand.
ACAACTATACACATGGAACTCACTAATGGAATACACTAAACTCAAATTGACTATATCTGTGGAAAAGGATGGTGGAAAAACCCTATAGCAGCAGCCAAAATAAAGCCAGGGGCTGTCTGTGGAACAGACTACCAATTGCTCATATGCAAGTTCAGGCTGAAGCTGAAGAAAATTAAAACAAGTTCATGAGAGCCAAAATATGTCCTTGAGTATATCATACTTGAATTCACAGATTATCTCAAGAACAGATTTGATGCATTAGACATTAATGACTGAAGACCAGAAAAACTGTGGGATGACATCAAGAGCATCATACAGGAAGAAAGTAAAAGGTCATTAAAAAGACAAAAAAGGAGGAAAAGACCACAATAGATGTCATAAGAGACTCTGAAGCTTGCTCTCTAGCGTACAGATGCTAAAGAATATGAATAAGTGAGGAGGTAAAAGAGCTTAATAGAAAATTTCAAAGGGCAGCTCGAGAATTCAAAGTCAAATGTTATAACAAAATATATAAAGAACTGGAGTTAGAAAAACCAAAAGGGGAAAACACATTCAGCATTTCTTAAGCTAAGAGAACTGAAGAAAATATTCCAGCCTTGACTTACAATATTGATGGATTCTGTGGGCAAAATATTGAATGATGGAGAAACATCAAAAGAAGATGAAAGAATATACAGAGCCACTATGCCAAAAAGAAATGACTGATGTTCAACCATTTCAGGAGGTGATCAATAGCCAACAATACTGAAGGAAGAAGTCCAAGGAGTATTGAAGGCATTGGAAAAAACACATCACCAAGAATTGATGAAATACAAATTGACTTTTTTCAACAAACTGATATGACACTGGAGGCACTCACTAAGCTATGCGAAGAAATGTGGAAGACAACTACCTGGCCAACTGACTGGAAGAGATCCATATTTGTGCTGATTTCAAAAAGAGATGACCCAACGGAATGTGTTAATCATCAGACAATACCATTAATATTGCAAGTAAAATTTTGCTAAAGACATTTCAAACACAGCTGCAACCATACATTGGCAGAGAACTTTAGGAAGTTCAAACAGGATTCAGAAGCAGATGTGGAATAAGAGATATCATTCCTGACATCAACTGGATCTTGGCTAAATGTGAGAACACCAGAAAAATATTTACTTGTGCTTCATTGACTAGGGAGAGGCTTTCAATTGCGTGGATCATGACAAGCTATGGACGACATTGCAGCTTGGATGTCTTCCTTCAGTGCAGTTGATTTTTCATCATACGCTACTTCGTGAAATGATTGAACATTGAACAATTCTTTTTGTGTTTCCCATGCCATTCAGTATTTTAACCAGGCTGTTGTTGTTAAATGCTGTCGAGTTGGTTCCAACTCATCAATATGCTGTATAGGGTTTCCAAGGAGCAGCAGGTGGGTTAGAAGTCCAGTACTTTCCTACAGCACCACACCAGGACTCCATCTTCACCATAGAGAATCCTTTATTTCAACCCAAGACTTGAATTTTTCTTCAGTTATATCCTTATAACTTTCTGACACCAGGCATTTGCACATTTCTTTATATTTTATTTTGTCTTTTCAAGCTGCCCTTTGAAATTTTCTGTTCAGATCTTATACTTCATCAGTTCTTCCACTTGCTTTAGCTTCTCTATGCTCAATAGCAATTTCTAAGTCTCTTTTGATATCCATTTTAGTCTTTTCTATCTTTCCTGTCATTTTAAAATCCTTTTGCTTCTGTCATGAGTGATGTTCTTGATGTTGTCTCACTTCTTTTCTGGTCTTCGGTCATTAATGTCCAATGCATGTTGGTTTTTGAGAATGTCTCTAAATTCTGGTGTGATATACTCAATATTGGACAATATTGGAGTCCTAGTATAGTGCTGTTGGAGTCTTGATGTGGTGCTGCGGGTTAATGAGCTGGACTGCAAAGTCAGTTTGAACCACAATATTGGCAGTTCAAGCTCACCAGTTGCTCTTTGGAAACCCTATACAGGTTCGATATTGGTCGGAACTGACTCAACAGCACTTAACAACAACAACAGGTATAGCACTGTGGATTAATGTGCTGGCTTGAAAGGTCCATTTGAACAGTAAGGTTTATGGTTCAAGTTTACCAGCTGCACCTT
>NW_006408641.1:4411787-4412954 GCF_000296735.1 Chrysochloris asiatica
CAGTAGAGGTGTCCAGGTAGATATTGAGATGTTTATGGGAGAAAGACTGTCCACTATTTTTGTCTCTGAAGGTCAGTTATGTGTCTGCATGTGCACAGCACAATTCTCTAGATGGTTGAGTCTTTTTATGTTGGGGTTTTACAGACTGTATTATAAGGGTCCTGCACAGGGAGCCCAGGTAGCGCAGTGGCCATGAATGGGGTTGCGAACCGCAAGGTCTGCAGCTCAAAACCACCAGCCTTTCCTCAGAAGAAAGGTGAGACGCTCCACTTCCGCAAAGACCCACAGTCCCCAAAACACCACACAGGGTCACCTGGAGTTGGAACCAACCGACTCCAAGGCATGCATCCACCACGGGTCTAGCTCAAATCAATCTTAGGGCTGTGTCCCCATGGCTTATGTCATTAGTGGCTGCCAAGCTCCCTCTCTTTTTACCATGGGGGAACTGCAGGATCAGGGCTGATTTTTGGGGGTGCACATCCACCTGCCTGATGGCATCCTGGCTGAGCAAAGAAGGTGCTCCAGGGAAGATGCAGGAGAAATGTGTAGCGTCTCCTGCGCCTCTTTATGCAAGTGTTAGCGCCGCTTTTAGAGCAGGTTCAATGAGCCAGAATGGCTGTAGCCCCACCCTCTAAACTCTGCCAGGTCAGGGTAGCCACAGAGGGAGTCCCGTCTTCCGATTCCTAACTCACAATATTTTTCTTAATATTGTGATTTTTTTCACTTGCAAGTGCGGGAGACTGATGTCCTGGACCTTATGGTAGGTCTGGAGCTCTGGAGTTGTTCTGTGAGCGCTTCTTGTGTAGATCTCAGTCCCTCTCTAGCACGGATATTTCCCTACCTGACTTTCTCCACTGCTTCTGAAATTGCAAGTCTGGAAAAGTTAAAAATTTAAGAACAAAATATGAACCTGTGATTGCCAGGGTGTGCAGTTATTGGGAAGGGACTGATTACAAAGGGACCTGGAGAACTTTCAGGTGCAAGGGGAATGGTCTATGTCTTGATTGGTAATATTCATTACAGGACATAAATTTATATAACTGTCAAAACTTCTCAAACTCCACACTTTAAAATTGTTAATTGTATTGTATGCAAATTGTTGTTGTTGTTAAGTGCTGTCAAACTGGTTCCAACTTATTTAAACACTATATAGGATTTCTGAGGAGC
>NW_006408641.1:4414607-4416356 GCF_000296735.1 Chrysochloris asiatica
GGTGTGGATAGGAAAATACAGATGGTATAAAAGGTTTGTCTGAGGAAAGTGACTTAGAAGATAAAGATATGTCCCTATTCTTGTTCACTGTCAATGCTGTTGTTACTTGACATCCCATCAGCTCCCAACTCATGGTTATCCTATGCACAATAGTAAGAAATACTGCCCAGTCTTCTCCATCCCTATGATTGTAATTAGTTTAGGGTAGGAATATTGTAATCCATAGGGTTTTCACTAGCTGATTTTCAGATATAGATTACCAGAACTTTCTCCTATCTGCTGTTAGTCCGCAAGCTCTGCTGAAACTTATTCAGCACTACAGCAACAGGGAAGCCTCTACTGAGAGATGGGGGTAAGTTGTACATGAGGTACAATGACCAGGAGTTAAACCTAGATCTCCCACATGGAAGACAAGAACTCTGCCACAGGACTATCACTGCCTCTGAATCAAAAGGAGGTATTATGTCAATTTATTCACTAGAGTCCCTGTTAAAGATCTGAAAGCTATAGGGAGCCACTTTCTGAAGTACTTTCTTGATTGAGAAAATTAGAAAAGTTAACACAACCCTCACTGAACAGGGCTGCTGTAGAATAATACAGAAATCATGGAATTGGATTCTACACCTGATACTACCGATTAATCTGTGTGAACTTCTGAGCCTTATCTCATTTTCTTAAATGATAAAAAAAAGAGAAAATTCTAGAGTGGGAGGGAGGGTGGTATTAGGAACATATAATAATTGATTATTTGAATGGTAAATTCAACTTCAACTTGATAATGGGTTATGCCTTTTTATGTAAATACTTGTAACCTATTCTCTTTCAGAAAATAAGAACTATTCCAGAGAGTTCACATTTGAATTAATCTCTAATTTAGTCAAAATGAGGAGTGATTCTAATGTTGTTGTTTTTTTGTATGTTGTTGTTAGGTGCCATTAAATCGGGACTGACTCATAGCAACCCTATGCACAACAGAACAAAACACTACCCGGTCCTGGGCTAACTTCCTAATTGTTGCCACGCCTGAGCCCATTGATGCTGTCACTTTGCCAATCCATCTCACTGAGGGTCTTCCTCTTTTTCTCTAACCCTCCACCTTGTTGTTGTTGTTGTTATGTGCTGTTAAGTCGGTACTGACTCATAGAAACCCTGTACAGGGTTTCCAAGGCTGTAAATCTTTATGGGAGTAGAAAGCCTCATCTTGGTCCTGCAGAACAGCTGGTAGTTTTGAACTGCTGACCGTGAGATTAGCAGCCCGATTCATAATCACTATGCTACAAGAAACTCTCCACCTTACCAAATACTTACCTTACCTTCTCCAACGACTGGTCCTTCCTAACAATATTTCCAAAGTATGAGACAAAGTTTGGCCATCCTGGTCTCCCAGGAGCACTCTGGCTGTACTTCTTCCAGCAAAGATTGATTTATTCTTTTGGCAGCCCACAGTAATTTCAATATACTTCTCCAACACCATAACTCAAATGCATTAATTCTACTACGATCTTCCTTATTCACTAACTTTTTTTTTTTTTAACTTTTTATCATGAATTATGTGTTAGTTTACATGGGTGAAATTATCTTTACATTCATCCTATTGTACTTTGTCTCATTGCAATGATCACATGCCCCGCATGCATCATCAAACACCCAAAAGATATACCCCAAACTCCTCTCCAGACACAATCTTGCACTTTGCTTTTCTCCCTTGATGGTTCCAGGGATTTCTGCTCCCAGACTGCAAAATTAGCC
>NW_006408641.1:4417040-4418649 GCF_000296735.1 Chrysochloris asiatica
TTATCAGTCACCAATGTGATAAACAGAAGGACAATATGCCTGCTAGTGTATTCCATTTAAGTTTCAATCTTAAAAGGGGGTTTGCCTTGAGGGGACCTGACCACTTGCCTTGATGGCTCCCCGGGGAACAATTTACTTGTTCTCGTAGTAGTTTATTGGACTGCTGGTGGTGTTGTTCTGCGGTCTTTCTTTCAAGAAGTACCTTCTGTTCTTCTAGCTGCTCCAGACTGATCTGCTTGTCCTTTCACGTGGGAATGTCCCACCTCAGAAGATTCTGGATGATGATCAGTATTCCAACTATGGTCTTGTGCAGTGCAAAGGCTCTGCAGGGAGCCATCTTCACTGAGCATGTTCTAGCCACATTGTAGTTATTCCAAACAGTTATAGACTGAAGATGGACTTTACAAGCTTTCTCTGGTGATGTTTTTGGCTATTCCTCTTTCTTTCCTTCAAGTGTCTATTTTACAATACTAGGCAAGGAAAACCAAGATTCAACAAATAGCCAAGCATCTTGACATCATTTCTCCACTTTTACCCATTCAAACCATGCTTCAATCTTTGTATCCATGAGCCCTGTTGTTCCACGTTTGTGCTCAGATAGTTATTTACCTCTGTCCCATTTAGCCAATGTAAACCTGCCTAGCTATTCTCCCATCTGCCTTATTTATCCTTTCCCCTTCCCCTTCTAGTATATTGCCACCCCCAGCACCAAACTATCCTGTGTCTATTCCCTACCCTGTGCTCCACTTTCCCTCCATATCCCTACCCCTATGCCATATACCCTGGTAATCAACAAAAAAATAAAAATGAAATATAATAATAACAATAAAATTTTTTTAAAATTTCCCCTTTCAGTGTGGCTGTTTTTCTCAATCTTTTACAATAATGGCTCTATGCCATATTTCTCCTTTTGTGATTTATTTCACTCAGCATGTCCTCAAGGTTCATCCATGTTATGTGGTGGCTTGATGTTTCCTTGTTATTCTTCAGGGTAGCATAGTATTCCATTGTCTGTATGTACCAAAGTTTATTTTTCCTTATTTCATAGATGGGCACTTAGGCTGTCTCCATCATTTTGCTATTGTAAATAGTGCTGCTATGAACATTGGTGTGCATATATCTACTCACATTATGGGTCTTATTTCTTGTGGCTAAATACCAAGTAGAGGAATTGCTGGATCATAAGTTATCTCGATTTCCAACCTTCTGAGGAAGTGCCATATTGTTTTCCATAGTTTTTGGACCATTTTGCCAACCCACCAGCAACGTAGTAGGGTCCCAATATCTCCACATCCTTGCCAACACTTATTGTCCTCTACTTCTGATCTTTGCTATTTTTGCTGGTGTGAGATGATATCTCATTGTTGTTTTGATTTGCAGCTCTCTAATGGCTAGTGATCGTGAACATTTCTTCATATGTTTATTGGTTGCATGAATCTCCTCCTTGGTGAAGTATCTATTCATGTCCAGTGCCATTTTTTTATTGGGTGTTGTAGGTTCTTATATATTTTGGAAATTAGTCCCTTGTCTGATGTGTCATTGCAAAAGATTTTTTCCATTCTGTGGGCTCTCTTTTTATTCTTTTGATGAAGTCATTTGATGCACGTAA
>NW_006408641.1:4420650-4430803 GCF_000296735.1 Chrysochloris asiatica
TTTCTATAGTTTTTCTGTTTTCTATCTCATTTATTTCTGCTCTGATTGTTATTATTTCTTTTCTCCTGGTGACTGTAGGTTCCCTCTGTTTGTCTCTAGTTCCTGGAGATGTTGTGTTTATGTGTAAATTTTGATTCTTTCTTCTTTTTGGATATGCTCATTTATTGCAATACATTGTCCTCTCAGTACTGCTTTTGCCGTGTCTCAAAGATTTTGGTATGTTGTGGTTTTATTCTTGTTTGTTTCTAGGAACTTCCGAAATTCATGTTTAATTTTGTCTATCAGCCAGTCACTCTTCAAAGGGTGTTACTCAGTCTCCATGTATTAAACTTTATTTCCTTCATCTTCTAATTGCTTATTTCTAATTTTATGGCATTATGGTCTGAAAAAATGCTTGTAGTATTTTGATGTTGGTAAATTTATGGAAGCTTGCCACTTCTGGAGAAGTGGTTACTTCTGGAGAATGTTCCATGTGCACTTGAAAATACTGTATATTGTGCTGTTCTTGGGTTGTATGCTCTATACACATCTATGATGTCAAGTTTTTTTATTGTGCTGTTTAGTTCCTCTGTAGCTTTGTCGAGTTTCTTTCTAATTGTTCTATCCATTTTCTAAAGTGGTGTGTTAAAATCCCCCACTATAATTGTAGATTTAACTATTTCTTTCTTCAGTTCTAGTAGGCTTTACTTTATATATCTTGGTGCTTTTTCATTTGGAGTGTAGATGATAATTATGGTTATGTCATCTTGCTCAATTGACCCTTTAATCATGTGATACTGTCCTTCTTGAATTCTTATGGTGGTTTTTGCCTTGAAGTTTATTTTATTGGAGATTACTATTTCTACTCCAGTGGTTTTGTTTTGTTTTGTTTTTTTGTTTTTAATTTCTGTTAGCTTGGTATATATTTTTCCATTCTTTAACTTTTAGTTTGTTTTTTGTCTCTGTGTTTAAGGTGTTTCTCTTGCAAGGAGCATATTGAAGGGTCTTGTTTTCTTATCCATTCAGCCACTCTCTGTCTCTTCACTGGTACTTTTAATCCATTGACATTCAGTGTAATTATCAATAGGTATGAATTAAATTCTGTCATTATGTTCATTTTTTGTTGTGTTGTTTGTTTCTTTGTTCTGCATGCCTTCTTGTGTTGCGTTCTTTTTTTGTGCTATTTCTTGTCAGTTTCTTCTTTGTTATATAATGTTTCCTTGTTCTGCTTGTATCTTCATTTTTTGTGGTAAGTTATGAACTATTAATTTTCTTTGGGGTTACCCTATAGTCTGTTAACTTTCCCTGTGTTTAAGACAGTCTATCGTATCCTGTCATCCACTCATACTCCTCACCACCTGGATCTCTGTTCCTATATTTTGCCCTTCTTTGATATTTTTAATATTTTGATTTTTGGTTGGCCTTACAGATCCTCAGAATTCATTGCTGTAATTTTGTTCTGTTCTGAACTCTGCTATCCTTCAACCAAGTTCCAAGTGGTGTTGCCATGTCTGTCAATCGTTGGTTGTTGTCTGTTCTTGATGGTTTTCATTCCAAAGAACTCCCTTTAGGATGTGTAGAAGCACTGGATTGGCTTTAACAAAATCTCTTAGCTTCTGTTATTCCTGGAATGTTTTGATTGCACCATTGTATTTGACTGACAGCTTTGCCTGATAGACAATTGTTGGTTGGCATTTTTTTTTTTTCTTTTAGTGTTGTATATATGTCTCCCTATTGCCTTCTTGCCTGCATGGTTTCTGCTGAGAAGTCAGAGCTCAATCTGATTTGCTTGCCATTTTAGGTTATACTTCTCTTTTCCTTGGCTGCTTTTAGGAATCTCTCATTGTCTTGATTTTGGAGAGCTTGATTATGATATGTGCCTATGATTTTGTTTTGTGGCCTAGCCTTCCTAGGGTTCTTTCAGCTTCTTGAATGTTTATCTTCTTGTCATTCCAGATATTAGGAAAAATTTCCTCCCGAAGCTTTTCAACTATCTCTTCTGTGGACTTCTATGATTCTTCCTGTTCTGGAATGCCAATAGTTCTTAAGTTATTCCTCTTCATGTTATCCAGCATGAATCTTAGTCTCTCTTTAGATTTTTAATCCTTTTTTCTGCTTGCTCTCCTATCTTAGCAATATTGAGAGATTTGTCTTCCAGCTCACTGTTTCTGGCTTCCATCTCTTCCATTCTGTTCCTTTGACCTTTCAGTGTAGTGTCCATTTCTGATATTTTATTATTAATCATCTGGACTTCTTTTTGCAGGTTTTGTATTGTTTCCAATGCTGTATCTATGTTGTTTGATTGTTCCTGTAGCACCTTCCTGACTTCTTTCTTATTTTTCTCTACCCCTTTTTGGAGCATTTGAATTTGTTTCTGTATTATTCTTCTGAATTCCTTCTCAGGCAGATCCAGAGCCTGCTCTTCTACTGGAAAGTCTGTTTCTGATTTCAGCTCATTTGTCTCTGTTAATTTTTTTCTCTTTTTGTAAAGGTGTTGGATCTTTAATTGTGTTTTCTTGTACTTTTTCAACAGTTATCTGAGTTTTTAATGCTTAAATGGCTGTATGTTGCTTTGTTGTTAAGCTTGCTGAGCGTCTCCTGGTGGATATGATCTGGAGATAGTATTCCCTTTTCATGTGCAATGCCTAGAAGCTGGTTTTGGCTCTTGTCCAGATGGTGGGGTATTACAGGGTATGCTTGTAGCTTGGCTATATGGGCACAGTAGCTGTCTCTTCTTGGGTCTGGTAGGGGGAGTAAACTCCCACCCCTGGGAGAAGAGTGAGACCAAAGACAGAAGACATATAAAAGCAGAGACTGAAACCACCAATCAAAAACAAAAATAAAATTTTGATTGACACGGTTCACTGACCTTTGCTGTGCAAAATGTCCCACCTAGGTTAACTACTGGTTCCCAGGGTCAAAACATCATAAAAAGTAGCCTGTGGGTTTTCTTTCTGTGCCATTGGGAAACTGTGGGTGCAATGCTGGACCCTTTTGTGGGTATGCTCCCACCCACCTTAAGGCATCTGGGCTTTGCAGCGAGGGCGTGATCAGGGTGAAGAGGAGAGATACATGAAAAATGAAAAGGGATAGATGAAAAACCAGTCACACCTCTCCCTTCAGATACTCTCCTCTGTAGCTTCTATTGCTGGGTCATTGTCTCTGCTTGGCTGTGGCCCCTCCCTCTGGCCTGAGGACCTCTGGATGCTGGATGGCTGGATCAATTCAATAATCACTATATTTTGCTTCCACCAGCAGATTTCTTCTCAATGGGCACAGGGAACCTGCACTTGGAACCTTAAACAACAAGATCCCAAACTCCGTAGTTGTTCTGCAGCCCACTCTTTTTCTGCTTTTTGGGGGGGAAGGGGGGAGGTTGGCAGTTTTCACTGTCTCTGCTTTCCCTGCCCCCAAACCAGAATCCCCTTCACTGTCTAACTTTTGCATGCATATGAAGTTATTGAAAATACCATGGCTTGGGTCAGGCGTACCTTAGTCCTCAAGTTGACAGCTTTGTTCTTCAATACCAGAGAATTCACATTTGAATTCATCCCTAATTAAGTTAAAATGAGGAGTGATTCTAAAATGCTATCAAAAATTAGTATGTGTGCAGGTAACTGTCCAATGAACCCATAGGTTAAAAGGTAACAAATGTACAAAAGGATGAGTAAGATCAAATATCTAAAGATCAGTAGAAGAGGCTGACGTAGAGCTATAGATATGATGTCATGTCACAGTACCAAACTGAACATTTAACGTTAAAGACAATCAAGTACCTATTTAGTTACATTTATAATAAAAATATATATACCAAAACAGAGATTAGCTCTGTGGAAATTATGGTGTAATTAAAAGAATATCAAATAAAAGATAATCTCTCTAGAAGTTTTGGGTTAATGCCATGAATGGCACAGACAAACTAGAACTGTTCACTTACTAAAGTGTTTTCTGCTAACGGCCTGTAGGAGATGAAATGTACATTGAAGAATTTTAAGATGGTGAAGAAGGGGTCTGTTAATTTGACAAGAACCATCATTTAAAAGTGAGGAAAGTAGCATTCTTGACAAGGTATCTGAAGGGAGGAATAAGAATCTTAGGCTAGAAGGAATACTGAATGCAAGAAAGTAGTGGGATATGAATTGACATGAAGAATCTTGGTGTGGCAGTGTAGGATAAGCACTGGACTGCTAACTAAAAGGTTGGTGGTTCAAACCCACCAGCCACTCATCAGGAACCCTATACAGGGTCACTATGAGTTAGAACCAGTACCACAGTACCACGACACTTAGCAATAACAATTGACATGAAGAAGTCACATGACAGAAACTTAGAGACAAAAACATTATTTTTGCTACAATTTCATAATGTAGCCAGATAATATGAATCTCATATCAAGATTTAGAAATGTATTTTTAAAGGGTTTACAAAAGATTTCAAACAGAGTACATTCCCTGAAATCAAAGGGAAGTTCAGAAATGATCTCTGATTGAATATGTCAGTTGCTTTCAAGTAAACTTAGACTCATGATGACCCCAGGCATATCAGAGTAGATCTGCACTCCATAGGGTTTTCTATGACTGATTCTTAGAAAGTATATCACCAGGTCTTTCTTCAGAAGTGCCTCTGATTGTCAGTCAAGTGTGTTAATCACCCAGAGACACCACATTTGAATAATAATAACCAAAATTTACATAAAAGCAGGTGGGAACCTTTCTCACAGTAACCCACCCTATGAAATAGCCCATAAACAAATACCTTTTCCATTAACATTCACCAGGATAATACCAATGAAAAAATTTAGTTGGAAACAGAAATACCTAATGACAAATGCAAATGCAGGGAGCAAGATGGGAATCATCATGAATTTTTTATAAAAAAGAGGAGTGTGAGTACAAATTTGCTAGCACTCTCTAGATGAAATTTCCTAACAGACCAATAATTTAGCATTTTAGGTACAAAATATGACAATGGCTGAGGGAATGTTGTGAAAATATCAATTGTGGCTCAACAGAAAATATTTTTTCATTATTTTCCTGGTTTAATGATAGTCTGTATTGCAATTTTATTTCTCTATAGGGACGCTAGGGGCCCTGGTCTCATTGTGGGCTACAGGTTGGAGTGCTAACCTACAAGGTTAGCAGTTCAAATCCAACAGCTGCTCCTGGGGAGAAGGATGAGGCTTTCTGCTCTCATAAATATTTACAACCTTAGAAACATTCTACAGGGTCACAAAAGTCAGAATCACAGCACACCACCCCACTACTACTTGTTATTGGTAAGTACGTTGAGTCTATTCCAATTCATAGCGACCCTATGTAGGGATTTTGAGGAGTGACTAGTGGGTTTAAAAAGTTGACTTTCCAATTAGCAGCCCAGTGTTTATCTTACAGCATCACACCACCACCATGCTGTTGTCTCTGTTATGTACCATGGAATCTGACAAAATCATGGATTTTGACTCATAGTGACCTTGTATAGGGTTCCCAAGGAGCAGCTGGTGAGCTTCAACCACTGGCCTTGCAGTTCAAATGGCTTTGCAGTCTGGCACATTAACCCACAGTGCCACACCAGGACTCCTACATTACCACCATAAGTAGATATAATTTAGTATCCTGATCTGCCAGTTGGTGTCTTGTGATTTGGATCAGTATGGATTAGTCTGTTGATATGAAGGACTTAAAAAAAAAAAAAAAATCATAAGAAAAAAGTTTTGTTCTGTGTACAAAATGCTGACTGACTCTGAAATCAAGATTACCCATCAGGTTAAAAATGCTCTACAAATTTCACCTCAAATACCTGTCAAGTTCCTCACATTAGTCCAAAATTATGCGCCTTCTGTCTTAGACACTTTTGATTACAAATAATAATGGATGGAATTGTATAAAGAATAAAACAAAGGAGAAAAAGTGGTACACGTGATTTACTTCTACTTTTTAGAATGGTTTCATTTGCTTCTCTTTGCACGTGGTACAGTGTTGTCACCCATAATTTTCATATTTACCTTATCTCAATTTAAGGTAACTCAGTATATGACAAATCAAAATCACTCATTCACATTTCCAAACATTGAGATTTGAGAATTTGACTTCCCTAACTTAAATCAAGCACCCACCCCCCCGGCCCAAACAACGTGACTAAAGTATGATCAGTGTTGTAATAAGAGGATGAGGGAAATTTTTCTTATGGATGGAATGGTATGATTCCAAAACAAAGAATCTTAATGTCTTAAGGAGAACTGCAAAACATCCTGCTCATTAATGCTTCACAACCTTACTATGCCGATCCATCACCTATTTAACACAAACTTTGATTCAAGAGGTGGCGTCTGGTCTTAGGGTCTGTGTTACTGGCATGATCCTTATGCTGCTGATCTGCAGATGACACTTGCCACTCTACCAAAATGGTTTCCCTTCCAGTTTATCATATCTTCGTGAATCATATCACCAGCAGCAATGAGAAAGTTGCCATTCAGACATGTCCTCCAGAAAAAGGTTGTTAGGAAGAGTGCACCAGTCGTAGCTTCTGGCTATAGGTGCCTCAGGGTTTGGGTTGGCTACCACACTGAGGCCACATGTTGCAAATTAGGGAGTGAACACGGTAGATAGACTACATGAGCTCACTGGTTCTGGCCAACATGGGACCCTGAGTTTGATGTATGAGTTTCAAAATTACACTTCTACTTTCTGCTTTGCTTCCATTCCTCCAGTTACATTGGCCTCTTGAAGTTCTTCAAAGTGTTTAATTCTTCCCACCACAATGATTTTCTCTCTATAAAAATCTCTCTCACCATTCTCCAGTACCAGTTACCATTTGCCATTAAACCAACTCTGACTCAAAGAGCTTCCACATGTCACCATAATTTTTATCTCTGGTACCACTTGGTGATCTCAAACTTGGTGATTTTTCAGTAGCAATTCAGTATATTAACCATCTGTACCACCCCATCACTCACAGACCTACTTAACTTCTATACAGCTCTCAGATCTCAGGCAAGTGTCATTCCCATGGGGAAGCACTTCCTGCGCCTCTCCTTCACCTAGGCAGCTACCTTTGCCATTTGTTTTTAGAGAATCATGTGACTCTCCTTCATATGACTGATTTTCAATTGTTATTATATACTCTGTTGTTTAATTATCTGATTTTCATCTGTTACATTCAATGAGATACAATCTCCATGAGAGGAGGGGCCATGGCTTATTTTATGTAGTATTTACCCCAAAATACCAGATACTTAATAAACATTCTTTTTGATGATGAATGCAATGCTATTCCTCTTCACTTTGTTATTCCTGGCATAGTAAGCCACATGACTGTCAGATTCAAAATAGCCAATATTAGTCCAGTTCGGCTCACTAATTCCTAAGATACCTCTTTATGTGTTACATTTTATTTTTGACAACTTCTAATTTTCCTATTAGATTCACACTTTGTACATTCCATGTTCTATTTAATAATGGGTTTTTATAGCTGGTTCTCCTCATTTTCAGTTGTGCCCATTAGGAAATGAAGGTTCCAAAATCTTTACTCCATTCATCATGGTCAATTCTACTTGGAGAAGGCAGTTGTGTTTTGAGTGCCTTCCAATGTGATGGGCTCATATTCCAGCATTATATCTAACAAAAGGAATTCTGGTATCATAGTTGTTACAAGATGGGCTGATAACCTCAAGATCAGCAGTTTGAAACTACTAGCCACCCCATGGGAGGAAGATGAGGCTTTCTGCTCCCATAAAGATTTACAGCCTTGGCAATCTTATGCAGCATCGTTATGAGTCAGAACCAATTCCACAATATACCATCACCACCACCACATCTAACAATATTCTGGCCATATTAATTATGTTTCAATATTCAATATTCTGGTGCTATCTGACAGTGTGTCACAGATATTCGTAAGGTTTTCAGTGACTAAATGTTCAGAAGTCTCTCCTTTTTCCTAGTCTGTTTTAGTCTGTAAGCAAAACTGAAACTTGTCCATCATGGATGACCCAGCTGGTATTTAAAATACCAGTTGCGCAGATTCCATAATCACAGCAACACATAAGCCATCACAGTACAACAGGTCAACAGACCCACAATGACATGGATTGGCACAGTGGCAGCAGCAATAGGCTCAAGCATAGCAACAATTTGAGATTAGCACAGGACCCGGCAGTGCTTCATTCATTCATGCATAAGGTTAATATGAGTTGGTATGGACTCAAAGACACCTAACAATAAGCATTCATTATATATTGAATTAAAAATTAGATTATGTCCATATAACTGTGTGCCAGTTAATGGATGGCACATTCAAATGATTTAAGAGTTTGAAGAAGGGAATACTGTTACAGATATAGAAGAGTAATTTGTTGTTAAGTGCCATTGAGTCAGTTCCGACCCATAGCAACCCTGTATAAAACTTCCAAGGAGCAATGGGCCAGCTAAAATTGACTGGTTCATCAGTGGATAACTGTCAAAAATTCAAGTCAGATTCAGAAGAGGACATGGAACAAGGCATATCATTGCTGATGTCATATGGATTTTGGCTGAAGTAAGAAAATACAAGATGTTTATTAGTGCTTTTTTGACTGTGCAATGGCTTTCAACTGTGTGTATCATGACAAGCTAGGGATAACATTGTGAAGAATGGGTATTCTGGAACACTTCACTGTACTCACGAGCAACCTGTACATAGACCAGACCACAGACAGTCATTCCAACATAACAAAGGAACACTGAATGGTTCAAATTAGGAAAGGTGTGTGCCAGAGTTGTATTTGTTCACCATACTTATTCAACCTGTATACTGAGCAAACAGTCCAAGAAGTTGAATTATATGAAGAAGAACGTGGCATCAGGAATTAAGGAAGACTCGTCAGCAAGCTGTGATATGTATATGATACAACCTTGCTTGTTAAAAGCAAAAGGACTCTAAATACTCACTGATGAAGATTGAAAACCACAGTTTTTAGTATAGATTGCATAGAACTGTGAAGAAAACAAAAATCCTCACATCTGGACCAATAAAAATATCATGATAAATGGATAAAAGACTGAAGCTGCCAAAAACTTCATTTGCTTGGACCCACGATCAACATTTATGGAAGCAGCAGCCAGCAAAGTCAGCGGTACCAAAGTTGAGATGAGGCAGAGACAATGCAGATCAATCGAATGAAAACCCTGGCTTTTTTCTTCTAACACCCTTGGATTTCATGCTAAGACTACTATGGGCTTAATCTATGGGCTTAATCAAGAACTGAAACATGGATTTGATATCTGTTTTGAAATATCTGATGATTATCTTCAGAAGATGGTTTTATTTCTTCTATGCTGTTCTACAGAATTAGACTAATTCTAATAATGGGAAGCACATTTCATTTCAATACGAGGAAAAAACTTTAGCAATGGAGCTATCTCAGTTAAGTAAGAGTTTTGAGAAATTGTGTTCTTTTATGAACATATCCAAGCAAAAAATGTTAGAAATGGGCCTTGGGTGATGGTATGATAAGACTGATAATGGGTGGCTGGCACCAATTGACCTGAGAGGTTCTCATAGAGAGAATAGGCCATTAGGTGAGATATAAGTGCCTGGCATTAGGAACAGTTGGTTCAATCATTCCCAAGGTCAGGTTATGCTGTATGCCAGACATTATGATAGATGCTGGGGACACCGAGGTGAGAACTCAGTACGTTCCCTGACCCAAGGACAAAAATTAAGAGGTAGACATCAATAAAACAATTATAAATGCATACTTTATAAATAAGATACAGACAATGAAGTAAAAGTAAAGTTATCCAGATTAGAAGAAATCAGAGAAGGTTTCTGTGACCATATGACATTTGAGGTAAGATACCACAGTGAGAAATGGTTGACTAGCTTTGTGTGTGTGTGTAAAAGAGAGAGAAAGAAGGAGAAGGAACAAGAATAAGTAAGGAGGAGAGATTTGAGAGGGAAAGCGATAGATAGCTTGGACTTCTTTCTTCAATATCACTGGTTATTGGTCATATGCTACCTCCTAAAATGGTTGAACATTGACCAATTCTTTTTGGTACCATGATTTTGTGGAACCTGCCATCTCCTCTGGATGAATCTGCATTGTCAATATTTTGCTCATATAATCTTTCAATACTGCAGCTAGAAGCTTGATTTTTTCCTTTTTCAGCTTGAGAAATTCCAAGCATCTTCTTCCTTT
>NW_006408641.1:4431773-4434606 GCF_000296735.1 Chrysochloris asiatica
CTTTAAAAAAAAGAAAAGAAAAGTCTGCTTCCATAAAGATATATAGCTTTGGAAACCAGATAGCATTTCTATTCTGCCTCATAGCATCACTACGAGGTGAGATCCACTTAATGTCAGTGAACTTAGGTGTTTTTTGGTTTAGTAGACTAGAAGTCTGAATAGAAGTCTGAATTCAGGGCACCAATTCTATAGGAAGGTTCTTACAGGAAGGTTCTTGCTTCCTTTCAAAGTCATAAATTCTTTGAAGTTCACCATGTGTTTGGTTCCTGGGTCTAGAAAGTTCTCAATACAGGGACCATAGACACAAAGGATGTACTCTGCCCTTGGCTATACTTTCTCGATAGTGTTATTGTTGTTCTTGTTAAGTGCCATCCATAGAAATTTTGTAGGGTTCCCAAGAAATGGCTGGTGTACTGGAAACACTGACTTTGTGGCTCAAACCATTAACCGACAATGCCACACCAGGACTCCTTCTTGGTAGTAATGGAGAAAGAAGGAAGCAGAGAAGAGAAGGGCTTCTTTTATTTCTTATAAGATAAAAAGTTGTAACTCAGGCAATGGTGTGACTCAGTAAAGGTAGTGACTTGAATACGGAGTGGGGTGAACTTGAGTAATGCCTTCTTATAAGATTGACTAAATAAACATCCCACAGTGAACCAGTCTCATTAATGGGTTAGGATTTATAACACATCACAAAATGGAGGATAATTGTATCAGAATATAACATGAGGTAGCATGAGGACAGCCACAAAATCCTGGGAATCATGGCCTAAACTAGTTGACATTTATTTTTAGGGAACATTTTTCAATCTAGAGGTCAGCAACCCAGAGCACAGAATAAGGAGAGAACTATAGAGTGTATCTGGAGGAACATAGGGAAATTAACCAGCATAAGGGGCATGGTAGTGCATGAAGAGTGAAGCTGAAGATAAAATATGAAGGAACTTTAGATATCCTAAAGAATTTGGGCTTTGTCAAGAGTAATGGAAACTGAAGAGATGGGGCTTGATGGCAGATAGGGTAGAAGTGAAGCGAGGATCTCCATCAACAATAACCCAGAATACGGGATGAAGTAGGTTCAGGGGACAGTTCTAAAACTCTGAACCACATATATAGAAATATTTTAAATTTTGATGGCTTATAGCCAGTGGAATTTGTAGCAGAAACAAGAAATCTCTTGTTTCTGAGCATGCTGGGCTCAGCACTGAGGAGCTGCCATCTTGGGCAAGACCAAGTGGGGGAAGGATCAGAGTCACCACAAATTGACACCTGCCGGAACCTTAGAGATATTCTTTTTTTTTTAATTTTTGTATCTATTCTATTCTGGTAACTAGAGAGTGGGCCTGAGTGAGTGGACACCCAACCCGGGAGGTTCTATTATGCATACGCACAGTTCTTCTCAAAATTTAAAGGGTCAGGTTCCACGTAAAACCAATCAGCAGTGAAAATGGCCACAGCCAGCCCCAGACTTTTTATCACTGGGAAAAGGGCCAGAACGGGGGTTGTAGAGTGAGAGAGGGAGAAACCGACTAAAATAGGAAACAGGTCAAAAATTAAATTCTGAGTTACATCATAATAACCAACAGTTGTTGTTGTTAAGTGCCGTCGAGTCGGTTCCGACCCATAGCGACCCTGTACAGGGTTTCCGAGGGTGTAAATCCTTACGGGAATAGAAAGCCTCATCTTTCTCCCGCGGAGCGGCTGATAGCTTCGAACTGCTGACCTTAAGGTTCACAGCCCAATTCGTAACCACTACGCTACCAGAGCTAACCAACAGTAGCATCTTGAAATTTCTCAGGCAGCCTTGAAGGCAAGAAGCTGAAAGAGGATATTAAAGTTATACTCATATTAGGCTATAGATTTTTTTTTCTCTTCTCTCTTTTCTGTGATTATAGATTACAGTATCCAGTCTGTTTTTTCCCTTGTTACTGTTTTGGTTTTGGTCCCCTCTTTACCTTTAAAGAGATCTTTCTTTCCTTATGATACCCAAGAAAAGATTGTAATTGTTGTCATATAGTCAAGTTACAATCACACCCTATAAAGCCCACAATCCAGGCAAGAACCAATACCACCTGCCACACACCAAGTAAGCAGACAAAACTGCAACAGTTACTCTGAGCTGAGTAATAAGAAGAATGAAAAGGGAAGCCCATCTTCTGATCACGTCTACCTGGAGGCAATCAGAAAGCTTAAACAATATGAATATACACACTCAGTTAAGTATTAAGGCCACAGCTAACTACTGAATATGCCCAAGAAGCAGAAGCTGATGACCATATAAGCGCATGTCCAGAAACAAGATAAAGTGACTGAGACAAATGAGCTGGAGGTAGATCTGCACTCCATACTGGAAGGAGGGCAGGCCTTCGAAATGCCTGAGAAGGAATTCAGAAAAATGTATATATCAAAAAATTTCACAATGGAGTTGAGAAAAATAAGGAAGATATCAGGAAAGCACTACAGGAACAATCACATAAGATACATACAGAATTGGAAACAATTCAAAACCTACAGAAAGAGGTGCAAGTGATTAATAATAGAATATCAGAAATGGATAATACAATGAAAGTGCAAAAGAATAGAACTAAAGAGATAGAAGCCAGAAATAGAGAGCAGGAAGATAAATCTCTCAATACTACTAAGATAGAAAAGCAAGCAGAAAAACTAATAAAAAAAAATCTGAGGAAGGTCTAAGATTCATGTTGGAAAACATGAAGAGGAATAACTTAAGAATTATAGGCATTCCAGAACAGGAAAATCAAAAAGATAAGCATTCAAGAAGCTCAACAAACCCCAGGAAGGATAGATCCCAAAAGAAATTCACCAAGACATA
>NW_006408641.1:4434941-4435926 GCF_000296735.1 Chrysochloris asiatica
TAAGAACAAATTCAGAGGATCTGGGACATCAGTCTATGATCAAAACAATTATAATGTCAAAGAAGGTAAACATGTAGGAACAGAGATCCAGGTGGTGAGAAGGCCAAGTAGATTACAGGATAAAATAGACTGTATTAAATGGAGGGACAAGTTAATGGAATATAAGGTACCCTCAAAGAAAAATAATACTTTACAACATACTGAGAAAATAAAAATTCAAGAAGAACATGGAAACATTAAAACTGTGAGGAAACTAAGAAGAAACAACACAAAAAACACAAACTCAGCACAGGAAGACATGAACAACAAAGACACCAGCAGTACCACAAAATAACAAACATAAGGGCAGCAATTAATCCATACCTATCAATAATTACACTGAATGTAAATGGATTAAATGCACCAGTTAAGAGATGGAGAGTGGCAGAATGGATAAGGAAACAGGATCTTTCAATATGTTGTCTGCAAGAGACACACCTTACACACAGACTAAAAATCAAAGGATGGAAAAAAATATGCCAATCTAACTGCAATAAAAAACTAACAGGAGTGGCAATACAAATCTCTGATAAAATAAACTTTAATGCAAAAAAACAGCATAATAGACAAAGAGGGACATTATTTCATGATTAAAGGGACAATTGAACAAGATGACAAACCAAAATAAATATCTATACTCCCAGTGAAAGAGCTTGAAAATATATAAAGCCAACTCTAATAGATTTGAAGAAAGAAATAGAAGAATCTACAACAATAGCGAGCGATTTTAAGGCCCCACTTTCGAAAATGGACAGAACAAACAGAAAGAGCTCAACAAATATACAGAAGAACGAAACAATACAATCAGCCAACTTGACTTCATAGATGTGTACAGAGGATTAAACCCAACAACAACACAATACACGTTCTTTTCCAATGCGCAAAGAACATTTTCCAGAATAGACCAAGTATTAGGCCACAAAACAAGCCTCCATAAATTTACAAA
>NW_006408641.1:4436460-4437479 GCF_000296735.1 Chrysochloris asiatica
CCCAGACAGCTTCACTGATGAGTTCTATAAAACATTCAGAGAAAAGCTGTCACCAGATCTATTCAAATTATTCCTGAACACAGAAGAGGATGGAAAACTTCCTAACACATTTTATGAAGCAAGGATAAATCCTCATACCAAAACCAGGGAAAATTATAGAACAAAATTATAGAACAATTAAAAAAGAAAATTATAGAACAATATCCCTAATGAATATAGATGCAAAATTCTCAACAACATCCTAGCCAACAGAATCTAGCAGAACATCAAAAAATTAATACATCATGACCCAGTGGGATTCATATTAGGAATGCAAGGATGGTTCAGCATTAGAAAAATAATCAGTGTAACCCACAATATAAATAAGAAAAAAGAAAAGAACTACATAATCATATTGATTGATGCAGAAAAGTCATTTGACAAAATCCAACATCCATTCCTGTTAAAAACACTCAACAAAATAGGAATTGAAGGGAAATTCCTCAACATATATAAGAACGTATATACAAAACCAACAGTCTACATCACTTTCAATGGAGAGAAACTGAAAGCCTTCCCTCTGTGAACAGGAACCAGACAGGGATGCCCTTTGTCACCATTCCTATTCAATATTATGCTGGAAGTTTTAGCCAGAGCTATATGGCAAGATAGAGAAATTAAAGGCATCCAAATTGGCAAAGAGGAAATAAAACTCTCTATTTATAGGCAGTATGATCCTATACATAGAAAACACCAAAGGAAGATTCAGCAAAGTGGCAGGGTATAAGATCAACATAAAAAATCAGTTGGATTCCTCTACAGTAACAATGACAGTGCTGAAAAGGACATTAAGAAAGCAATACCATTTATAACAACTGCCCAAAGGATGAAATACCAGGGAATAAATGTAACCAGAGAAACAAAGGACCTATACAAAGAAAACTACAAAACATTATTACAAGAAACCAAAAGAGACATATGAAAGTGGAAGAATATACCATGCTCCTAGATAGGAAGACTTAACATTGTGAAAATGTCAA
>NW_006408641.1:4438209-4440753 GCF_000296735.1 Chrysochloris asiatica
GACAAGGGACTCATTTCTAAAATATATAGGAAACTACAACACCTCTACAAGAAAAAGACAAATAACCCAATTAAAAAATGGGCATAGGACATGAACAGACACTTCAGCAAGGAGGAGATCTGGGCAGTTAATAAACATATGAAGAAATGTTAATGATCACGAGCCATTAGAGAGATGCAAACAAAAACAACAATAATATATCATCTCACACCAGCAATAACAACAAAGATCAAAAAAGTAGAAGATAAAAAATGCTGGTGAAGATGTGGAGAGCCTAAGACCCTCCTACATTGCTGGCGGGGTTGCAAAATGGCCCAACCTCTCTGGAAAGCAATATGGCACTTCGTTAGAAGGTTGGAAATAGAGATACTGTATGATCCAGCAGTTCTTCTACTTGGTATTTACCTACAAGAAATGGGAGCCATAACATGAGTAGATATATGCACACCAATGTTCACACCAGCACTATTTACAATAGCAAAAAATGGAGACAGCCTAAGCGCCCATCAATGCAAGAATGGATAAACAAATTGTGGTACATACACACTATAGAATATTATGCTACCTTGAAGAATAACAAGGAAGCTAAGTGACCACATAACATGGATGACCCTTGAGGACATTATGTTGAGTGAAATTAGTCAGACACAAAAGGGGAAATACTGCTTAGGATCATTTGTGTAAAAGTTTAGAAAAAAGAACCCACACTAAACGGGGAAAAAAAATTCTTTGCTGGTTACTGGTATGTATGGGGTGGAGTGAGGGAAGGGAGGTGAAAATGGAGAACAGAGTAGGGACTAGACACAGGATAGGGTGCTGGGGGGTAGGGAGGGCAATATTCAGGAAGGGTGAGGGGGATGGAAGAGCAAGGCGGATGGGAGAATACTTAGGCAGGTTTGCATGAGCTAAGTGGCATAGAGGTTAATAATGATGTATGCACAACCTTGGAACAACAGGGATCATGGATGGAATGGGTAAAAGAGGGGAAATAATGTTAAGATGCTTGGCTGTATTTGAATCTTGGTTTCCCTTGCCTACGATTGTAAATATATACTTGAGGGGGAAAGAAAGGAATAACCAGAAACATCACCATAGAAAGCTTTAAGTCCATCTTCAACCTACAACTGACTGGAATACCTAAAATAGGGCTATAACTTTCCCAGTAAAGGAGGCTTCCTGCGGAGCCTTTGCATTGCATAAGACCATAGGTGGAATCCTGAATCCCATCCAGAATCTTCTGAGGTGGGAAATTTCCACTTGAAAGGGACAAGTTAACCAGTCTGGAGGGACTTGATGAACAGAAGACACTTCTTGAAAAAAGACCAGCAGGAAAAATTGAAAACAATAATGGCAGTCCAATTGACTACTACAAGAACAAGCAAATTGCTTGCCTGGGAGCTATTAAGGCAAGTGACTGGGTCCCCTCAGGAAAAACCCCCTTCCAAGACTGAGACTCAAGGGGAATACACGAGCAGGCAAGTGGTCTGACTGGTGACCATGTTGGTCACCAGTAAGGGGAAGTGAGGGAAAAACAGCAATGAAGTTGTGAGATAAGTCCAACCACGTTCAATAGACTCCTGTTAACCTGGGTTTAGACCTGGTTGGCCAGCAGCATGGCAAGACCTGGGGACTCCTGGTCCCAGAGACAGTGAAATGGCCACAGAGGACTAGAGTAGACAGTGAATGTCCAGGTGATATAAAGTGAGGGGAGATGCACAAGAACATCCATACTTGCATGTAGTACCCATTTAACCTGTCTTCAATGGCTGGATGATCAGAACTCGACTAGAAGAAGAAAGAAGAGGAAAAAAAAGAGTAATCTGCTACAATTTAATTAACTTGACCTATAGTTATGGAAGTAGTATATCAAAAGAGGGAACAAATCTTTACAGAGAGGGTCAATCCCCACCCCTCTGTTCTCAGAGGTGATAGAGATGGGCAACTTAAACATTAGCTACCCAAAATGGGTAGGCTATAAAGGCAAGAAATGACTGGCTTACAAGCTTTCAAGAGGGAACCTAGTTCCAGAGGGTGCAGGGGAAGGTAGATTCTTCACTGAGTGGTTTCCAATCTGTCTGGACAGGCTGATGAAAGAAGATAGGGATAAGACATGGTACAATAGTGAATAATTGTGGTACAAATAATAGTGGTACAATACTGAATAATTGCTATCAGGACTGACTGTGAGGGTTGGAAATGTAAAGGCAGACATTTTGTAACAAAAGGAAGGGAGTGATTGATATTTCAGTCCAGTAGCAGAGGTCCCTGGGACCATCAAGGGAGAAGAGCAGAGTGCAGGACTCTACCCAGATAAGCAATGACACCAGAGATGGAGACAGAGATGATGGCATGGAGAGATGGAGTGGCTGGAAACTCTGGACTCAGGGAGGGAGAAGGGCAGTGTGCTGGCAGCTGGGAGGTAAGCTTGCAGGGTGTACACTTTGATTGTTTGATGATGCATGGAGGGTACTGTAATCATTGCAGTGATACAAAATATGATAGGATGAATATAAAACTAATGTTCTCCCATGTAAACTATCACAT
>NW_006408641.1:4440853-4453785 GCF_000296735.1 Chrysochloris asiatica
AGGTAAGCTTGCAGGGTGTACACTTTGATTGTTTGATGATGCATGGAGGGTACTGTAATCATTGCAGTGATACAAAATGTGATAGGATGAATGTAAAACTAATGTTCTCCCATGTAAACTATCACATAACTCACAGCAAAAACTTGAAAAAAAAAAAAAAAGAGTACTGGAATAACCAAACATCAGAGTCAATCAAGAGCTTAGGGAAGTATTTGGAACCAGGAGGTCTCCATCATTATCAGGAAACTGGCTATGGAAATTGGGTACTCTATTAAGACAGCACTTAACAACAACAACAACAACAATTAAGACTTCAGTCCTTGTATTCCTGTAGTGGTGAGAGATTAAATTATAATGAAGTGGTGATATGAATGATATAATGAACCTGATTGATAGTGGGTACCTGGAAGGTTTTTTTGAGGAAAATCTTAAAGCACTAACTAAGCTTTGAAAAGAAAGAGAACAGCAATGGATTTGTGTTTTCCACCACGTCATTATGTTTTAGAAGAAAGTGAGTGGGTTACCCGTGCTATGTGCAAAATTTGAAATCAGAAAATTTCAAATCACTATTGTTGTTGTTAAGTGCCGTTGAGTCAGTTTTGACCCATAGCGACCCTATATAGGGTTTCCAAGGAGCAGCTGGTGAGTTTAAACTACCAACCTTGAAATTTAAAGTGAACTTGCAGTCTAGCTCATTAACCCACCGCACCACAACACAACTCATATTATAAGATCCAACAAACAAGTTATAGTAAATTTTAATGTTTGCACCCGTGTGCATATTTATTATTTATCAGTGGTCTATCTATTTTGGAATTAAATTGGACCTAGAAATTCTGAGGCTCTAACAACTTGGTAGATTGAGGTAATTGTACTGAAAAGTTTTTTAATTAAAGGGCTCTTGAAAAATTGATAATGTTAAAGGAAAATTGGGGGAAATTTTTTCCTCTGAATTTAGAGTGATTTGAAAGCCACATCTAGACCAAATTCATTCTGGATTAATGTATTCAACTTTACTTGTGTCAAGAAACAAAAAAGAAAACTTTGTTGAGTTACTTGGTAACTAACTCCTCATATCAGAAAATAAAAGTGAAAACTTCCTATGGCGTCATTCTCCCATAAGGTCTAGTAAGAATAGGAAAGAAGTGACATTGTTAGGTTATACTTGCACACAAAAAATTCTGATTTGGAGCAAGGAAATAAAGTATTCATTTTTCTCAGAAGGTGGGAATTTTATGAATCAGTATATATTTTTTATCTATTAATAAAAAGTACTATCATCATTAAGTATATACATGTCATTCTATCAAATATTTATATGGATAATCTCATGGAATCCTCATACTTAGTGGAATGCTGATAACATAGTTCTTTAAAATAAAATATGATATAAAGTCCTGATTTACAGCATTTGCCCATTTTTATTGTTTAAACACCCCACCAACATCTTTAAAAATTCCTAAGTATTTAAATTGCTATTTCAAAGAGAACTAAAGTGCAATGGTCCAAACAAGTGAAGTTGATTTTTCCTTTACGTAAGAGTCTGAAGCGGAGTAGAGGTCTCTATTTCTCAGTTATCTTCTAACCCAGGCTAGAAGATCATCTTTGTCATCCTCAATGGTTATCTTCAAATAGGACACCAGCCAGTGGATGCCAGAGGGAACAAAAAGTCTAAGGAAATTGTATCTAAGATGACCAGAGCTGTCTTTATAAATTCTACTCACATATTTAGCATAATCATTTGGCATGGCATCAGGACTGGAAGAAGACTCATTAACAACCTGTGATATGCAAATGATACAACATTGCATGCTGAAAGTGAAGAAGACTTAAAATATTTACTGATGAAGATCAAGGAGCACAGCCTTCAGTTTGGATTACATCTCAATGTAAAGAAAACAAAAATCCTCACCACTGGACCAATAAACAACATTCTTTATAATGGAGAAAAGATTGAAGTTGTCAAGGACTTCATTCTTCTTGGATCAACTATCAACATTCATGGAAGCAGCAGCCAAGAAATCAAATGATGTATTGCATTAGGCAAATCTGCTGCACAAGATCTTGTTAAAGTGTTGAAAAGCAAAGATGTCAGCTTGAAGACTATGGTGTGCCTGACCTCATATGCATGCAAAAGCTGGACAGTGAATAAGGAAGACCATACAAGAACTATGCTTTTGAGTTGTGGGGTTGGAGGAGAATATTGAAAGTGTCATGGGCTGCCAAAAGAACTAATAGATCCTTGTTGGAAAAAGTGCAGCCAGAGTGCTCCTTGGAAGTCATGATGGCCAAACTTTGTATCTCATACTTCAGACATATTATCAGAAGGGACCAGTCGCTGGAGAAGGATATCATGTTTAGTAAGGTGGAGGGTCAGAAAAAAAGAGGAAGACCCCCAATGACATGGATTGGCCAAATAGTAGCATGGATGGACTCAAGTGGGGCAAAAATAGTGAGGTTGGCCCAGGATCCAGTAGTGTTTCCTTCTGTTGTGCATAAGGTTGTTATGAGTTGGTACCAAATTGATGGCACCTAACATCAACAACAACAACAACATCTGCAGAAGAGGCTGGAAAATGTTGCATGCGACAACCATTTGTCAAGCTAAAATTTGGGTATCTTCTAAAAAAATGCAACCACAACAAAATCCCAGACTGAGCATTTATGAGAGTCAATTATACTACTGAGCCCTACATAGAATTCCCAGGAGGCAGGCATGTCCTAACACAAAGGCCAGACTACAGAACCAGAGTACCCGCCATCGTGGTGGTACATTTGTCATATCGTGGTGGTTTCTGTGTTGCTGTGATGCTGGAAGTTATGCCACCAGTATTTCAAATATGAGCAGGGTCAACCCTGAAGGACACATTTCAGCAGAACTTAAAAATAAAGCAAAGGAAGACCTAGTAATCCACTTATGAAAAAGTTGTTGTAAGTGCTGTTAAGTCAGTTCCAACCTATAATGAGCATGTATAGGGTTTCTGAAGAGCAGCTGATAAGTTTGAACTACAGACCTTGCAGTTCAAACTGACTTTGCAGTCCAATGCATTAATCCACAACACCACACACTGAAAACCTTATGGATAGCTGCAGCACATTTTTTGATATAGTGTTGGAAGATGAACAGATCTGATTGGAAGGAACTCAAAATTTGACTAGAGAAGAAATGCCACTTCAAAGCAAAGTCAATCTTAATAATGTCGAAGAATCAAAGCTTTCAGAACCTTTATTTACTGATGTAGCATGATACAAAATGAGAAAGAAACTTTTGCAAACATTCTTTAATAATCAGAACACAAAATACACAAAATATGAGTCTACAAAAATTGGAGGTCATTAAAAATGAAATGGAACCAATAAGGATCAACAACCTAGGCATTACTGAGAAGAAATAGACTGGCAATGGCCATTTTCAATCAGATAATTATATGGTTTATCATGCTAGGAGTGATGAAGAGGAATTAGTTTTATTCATTGTTAAAAAGAACATTTTAAGATCTATCTTGAAGTACAACCCTATCAGTAATATGGTAATATGCATATAAATATAAGGACCCAGTTAATGTGACAAATATTCAAATTCATACACCAACCACTAATGCCATAGATGAGGTAAACTTGTGCCAACTTCTGTAGTCTAAAACACATCAAATATGCAATCAAGATGTATTGACAACTGCTAATGATTGGAATGTGAAAGTTGAACATAAAGAAGAAGAATCAGCAGTTGGGAACTATGACTTTGGTGACAGAAACAAGACCAAACATCATATGATGGAATTTTGCAAGAACAATTTATTCATTGTAAATACTTTTTTTTCAACATCATAATGGCAACAATACACATAGATCTTACCAGATTGAATTTACAGGAATCAAATAAACTGAAACGGTGGAAGTGAACAAGAACCTCAATATCATTAGTTAGAATCAGGCCATTGGCTGACTACGAAACTGATCATCAACTGCTCATATGAAAGTTCTGATTGATGTTGAGAAATGTTTTTAAATGCCAAGAGAACTGAAATATGCCCTTGTAATTATCCCACCTGAATTTAGAAACCACCTCAACAACAGATGTATACATTGAACACTAATGACTGAACACATGATAAGTTATGAAATAACCTAAATATTGTATAAAAGACAGGAAGACAGAAAAAACCAAAAAGTTTGTTGGAAGAGACTCTGAACTTGCTCTAGAATGTAGAAAAGCTAATGTGAAAGGAAGAAATGGTAAAATAAAAGAGCTGAACAGAAGATTTCATAGGAAACTATAGCAGACAAAGAAAAGTATTATAAGAAATGTAAAAAAAAAACAAAAACAAAAAAAACCTGGAGTTAGAAAAGCAAAAAGGAAGAAGCTGTTTGGTATTTCTCAAGCTGAAAAAAATAAAATAAAATAAAATAAATAAATAAAGCTTCCCATTGCAATATTGAAAGATTATATAGGCAAAGTATTGACAATGTAGGATGCATCCAAATTAGTCAATGCTCAACCATTTCAGGAGATAGCACATGATCAAGAACAAATGGTATTGAAAAAAGAAGTCCAAGTTGCACTGAATTCAGTGGAGAAAAACAGGCTCCAGGAATTGATGGCTTGCCTATTGAAGTGTTTCAACAAACTGATACAGTGGGGAGGTGCTCATTGTTCTATGCCAAGAAATTTGGAAGACAGCTACCTGGACAACCAACTGGAAAAGATCCATACCCATACTCATTCTAAAAAATGGTGATTCAACAGAATGCATGAGATAACAAACATATCCTTAATATCATTCACAGGTAAAATTTTGCTGAAGATCATTCTAAAAGGGATGAGCAGTACATCCATAGGGAGCTCCTAGAAAATCGAGCTGGATTCAGAAAAGGACATGGAACAAGCGATAACACTGATGTATTTTAACTGAAAGCAAAAAATATTAGAAGATGGTTGTTTACATCTTTTTTTTTTTTCAATCTTTGTTGTTGTTATTTTTAACTTTTATTTTTGAAACATGCCTTTTATTATAGAAATGAGCCTTCTTTTATGAAGCAACTTATATATCAACATTACAAGTTTTTATTTGTTTGCCCTAATCAAGTGTTGCAAACAATCCCATTCCCATTGCTTTTCACCAAATCCTTAAAAGACCCCCACTTAGATGACAGACAGTTGAAAAACCTTTCAGTTGACCCTGAAATAGTTTCAGCAAATACCACAAGATTCAGTGTTTATCAAAAGAAGATACAGGTTTCCCATTAAATTTTGTTTTAATGGGTCTCAAAATTCTGTGGCAAATTTTTGCTTAAGTTGTTTCCATTCAAAAAGTATTGATTTTAAAATGTAAAAACTTAAAACTGACACACATAAAAGAAACAAATGGTCCACAAAACATCCCTTTCCTTCTGAAGGTTTTACAATTAATTGTAATCATTTAACAGTCTTTTACTATTTAAACTTAAATGTCCAATTGAGATAAGCAGTTCTGAGACCCACTGATTAAGACTGTAGTGACAGGTATTAAAGGTAATATTCATTTACACTTCTGAACTTTGTGAGCAGATATAGTGATTTTGCCAGCTCTAGAGTAGTGGCTACGAATCGGTCTGCGAACCGCAAGGTCAGCAGTTCAAAACTACAAGCTGTTCTGCGGGAGAAAGATGAGGCTTTCTGCTCCCATAAAGATTTACAGCCTCGGAAACCCTCGGAAAGCCTAGGAGTCAGAACCGACTCCCACGGCACATAACAACAGTAGCCTTTTAGTCAACTGCCCTGATGACAACCACAGCAACAGTCTGTCTCATATAATGAACAGCAAAATGCCCCAGAGAAGATAGTATGAAAAGCTTCTAACACACACGTGCTTGCTTGGAACTGTACAACAATGATAGCCTCACCAGACTTTGAGAATTTGTGGTCATCTTCCAGCTACTTAGCAAAATGGCAATAGGTTGAGTTCAGCCAACTTGCAAGCAACATGAGCTGTGTAACAATCCAGCATAGGTGCACATCCAGGATTGATTTGGCCTGAATGTTTCAGGATGATCACCTGTACAATGAAGCCAGCTGGGTTATTTTTGCTGTCACCAGCCACAATTTTGACAGAGACGTTCCTTACGTTGAAGCCTACAGTGTCCCCAGGCAGAACTTCACTCAACGCTTCATGGTGTATTCCAACAGATTTTACTTCTGTGGTAACATCTTTGACAAGGACGTTCTTTACGTTGAAGCATACACTAGTCCCAGGCACAGAGTCACTCAAAGCCTTATGGTTCATTTCAACAGATTTTACTTCAGTGGTAAGACTGACTGAAGTAAAGGTGAGCATGAGGCCCAGTTTAAGAACACCAGTCTATACTCTGCCTACAGAGACAATGCTGATACAACCAATTTTGTAGACATCCTGGAGAGGCAGACACAGGGGTTTGTCAAGTGAATGAGTTGGTGGCAGGATGCAATCTAGAGCTTCAGGTAGAATGGCTCCACTGGTATTGCCATCCTTATGAGTCACTTTCCATCCCTTGAACCAAGGTATGTTAGCACTTGGCTTCAGCATATTGTCACCATTCCAGCCAAAAATTGACACAAATGCCAATTTTTTTAATGTAGATGCTGAATTCCTTAATAATTTCCTCCTATCTCTTCTGGCTGTAGGGTGGCTCAGTGGAATCTATTTTGTTAACACCAATAATTAGCTGTTTCACACCCAGTGTGTAAGCCAGAAAGGTATGCTCAGGGGTCTGCCCATTATTAGAAATGTTGTTGTTGTTGTTACGTGCCATTGAGTTGGTTCCGACTCATAACAACTCTGGATAGGGTTTCTAAGGAGTAGCTTGTGAGCTTGAACCACTGACCTTGTGATTGAAACTGACCTTGTGGTCCAGTGCACACCCTTCAGTGCCACATCAGGACTCCATTATTAGAGCTTCCAATTCACCAACACCAACAGCAACAATCAAGAGAGCACAGTCAACCTCTGATGCTTCTGTAATCATGTCTTTGACTAAGTCTCTGTCATGGGCATCAATAATGGTCATATAGCACTTGATGGTCTCAAATTTCCACAGGGAGATATCAATAGTGATGCCTTGCTAATGTTAAACTTTCAGTTTATCCAAGACCCAGTACTATACTTGAAGGAACACTTCCTCATTTCAGTAGCTTCCTTCCCAAATTTTCCAATGGTTCTTTGGTCGATTATACCACATTTGTAGATCAGGTGGCCAGGAGTGGTAGAATTGCTGGAATCTATGTGTCCAATAATGACGATGTTGATATGAGTATTTTTCTTTCCCATTTTGGCTTAGATTTTACAGTGGTTTTTTTGTTTTGTTTTGTTCTTTGTTTTTTACTTGTAGATCACTGTTATTGCAGGATTATGTACATAACAGTATTTGGCTGTGTTACCTTTAACTTTGGTAAATACTGTTGTATATGAGTAAATGCATGGATAGATATGCACATTGCAGGCTGAACAAGTGTGTGAGTATTTTCCTTTGCTGCAAACATATCCACAAATCCATGAATAAACAATATTTACCCTGTTACCTTTAACCTTGGAGTCCTGGTGTGGCACTGTAGGTTAATGTGCTAGATGGTAAAGTCACTTTGAACCACAGGGTTCAAAGTTCACCAGCTGCTCCTCTGAAACCCAATACAGGGTCAATATGGGCCAGACCTAATTCAACGGCACTGGCACTTAAAAACAACAACAACCTTTAACCTTGCACTAACTATTCTCTATGTCTTCGCCTAACTCCACCTGTTTTTTTTTGCCAACCTCACTCTTACTTTACATTGTCTTCCCCTATGTTTTATTCACTATGCAAAGGCATTCAACTGTGTGAATTATAACAAATTATTAATAACATTGCAAAGTATGAGAATTCCAGAACAATAAACTGTGCTTATGTGAACATTGAACAGATACCAACCAGTAGAAGACGGGAGAAGTTTATTTTTATTTGAGACACTGAATCATTTCAGAGTAAAGATTTAATGAAAGCTGAAATGTATGAAAACAAAATTTTGTTATGTGATTTGGCTAAATCCCAGGTCAAATAATCCTATCTTACAAATGTCATGAACCATAATGTAAATCTTGACACTCTATAGTTAGGAGTGATAGGAAGATGGTTATTAACTTTTTGACAAGGTACTGAAATACAGAATTTTGAATTACCCACTGTCATCTGGATTTTTAGAATTTTACTCTTTTCTATTACTGTGATCAGAGTTTTGATTTGGTGCTATGGGTTAATGCGCCAGACTTCAAAGCCATTTGAACTACAAGTTTGGTGGTTCAAGCTCACCAGTCACTCCTTGTAAACCCTATACAGGGTTGCTGTGGATCAGAACTGACTTAACAGCACTTAACAATAACAATTACTGTGAACAACGTGGAGTTAACTGAACAAAATTATCAAAGGTGATTTTAAATTTAGAGGACATGGTGATCACATATATTGTGGATGTACTAAATGTTCCACAGCTGTTGACTTTAAAATGGTTGATTTTGTTACATGGATTTCACCTCAATAACTTAAATAAAACAAAACAAAATTAGCACATGAAATAATTACTTAAAAAAAAAATCAAAGAATGATCTACATAGTCTTGCTAGTGAATTCCCTATAGACAAGTTTTTGAGCTCAATGTCTTATGAATCCATTCATTTTCCTGATGGGAACATATTCTAAAATTGTCAATCCAAATTTATTTTCATTGGGGGAATTAAAAAAAGCACTCTAATTTTCTTCCTGGTGAATTTCCCATCTTCCCCTTTGGACTGAATTGTTCTCTTTGGAATTATTAATGCATTCATCAAAAGCCTTGGTGGAAATAAAGAAAAGAAATAGTTTTGAGGTTCTTTGAAATATTGTCACTAAACTCATTGTGAACTTACAAACTGAGCTATGAAATATTATCTAGTGTCTGGCATGAATGTAGATCAAACTGTAACCATTCTACTGCTTGTCTTACTAGAGTGATTTGAGTAACCATCAAGTAGAGATGAGAAATTAAGGCAAATAAAAAATCCGCATGGTAGCTGAAATTACTACAGCCATACCAAAAGAATAAAATAAAACCACCTCAGTGCCAATGAGTTTAATGCAACTCATAGTGACCCTATATAGGGTTTCTGAGGCTATAAACCTTTATAGGAGCAGGCTGTCGCACATCTTTCTCCCACAATGGAACTGGTGGGTTTGAACCCCCATAAGTTGGAGGTTAGCAATCCAATGCCTAAATCACAGCAACACTAAATTTTAAGAATCAGGATTGGAGACAACATGAAAAAATATTGTTTACATTTAAGGTGCTTAAAAGAAGGACATTGAGTCTCCAGGTCAAAAATCTAAATGATAAGAAACTCATAGTATGTGAAAGGAATGGGCCAGAACACATTTATTTAGGCTAGGAACAGAGAGAGAACTCAGATTCATTTTTAGTTAGTACCTAGAGCATGACTCAGAGGTGTTGGTGGGTGCAGAGGTAGGAAGACTAAGTTTTGTTTCTAGTGACAAGCTCCTTCCATTAACCTGTGAGGTAGGATATCATATGCTGACTTGGATTAGATACCAGATCAATTTCACCTTCTATCTACTTTGCAGGCATCACCACGTCCTTAGATTTTTGCTCAAGTATCTTAGGAGTCCTGTTATGGTGCTGTAGGATAAGCAAAGAATTGCTAACCACAAGGTGCAGTTCAAACCCACAAGCTGCTCCTCAGAAGCCCTACAAAGGGTCATTATGAGTCAGACTATCTGTACAACACTTAACAACAACATCTCAGGTCCCCAGTATAATTTCTTTGAGTTGGAATTAAACAAAGGTTAGTGGGTCTTCTTACCATCCAAGCTTTTCCCTATTAAGGACAAGCAACTCATTAAGGTGAGTCCTGGTGTGGTGCTGTGGGCTACTACATCAGACTGCAAAGTCATTTGAACTGCAATGTCAATGGTTCAAGCTCACCAGCTGCTCCTTGGAAACCCTTTACAGGGTTGCTATGGGTCGGAATCAACTCTATGGCACTTAACAACAACAACTCATTAAGGAGTATTTTGTGAATGAGGCTTTACTAAAAATGGTCTTTAAAGCTCAGATTGAAGGTCAGCTTTATTCTCTGAGCAATTCTTTTGAGAGGCCACCTTTTGAATGTCATAAAAGTTCTTGCTGTGATTGTAGAGAAGCATGGATCACAGCTATGGTCAAAGTTTCAAATAAGTTCTTTGTGCATTTTAACCAAAGAACAGTTTGAACACAGCCTTTTTTTCCCCCCTTCCTCCCCCAAACCTTGACAACACAACAAATGATAATCCGAAATCAAACATGACACTCTACCTGCAGGACCTGGCTGTGACAGATGGAGCTATGTTTAAATAGCTTCATGTTGCCAGTTCTAATAAAGGAAAACTACACAAAAGCCCAAGTCTAACGGGAACATGGGAAGTGTTATGAATTTGTAAGAGTGTCAGATAAGCTTAATGGGGATGAGAATCAGGGACCTCTTACAAGCATAAGCAATATTTCCTGTAAAGTTGGCTGAAATAGTCAAAACTGTGGCTAGTGGCCAACTCACCCGAGAGGAAGGCATAAAGTTTGGGAATACGAAGGACTTTCATTTAGCTGAAGCTTAGATGGGGCATGAGGGAAACCTGCCAGATTTTTGATCCGTGTTGGGCTGG
Organism: Chrysochloris asiatica; assembly: GCF_000296735.1. Lineage (NCBI taxonomy): Eukaryota > Metazoa > Chordata > Mammalia > Afrosoricida > Chrysochloridae > Chrysochloris > Chrysochloris asiatica. The sequence goes on from NW_006408641.1 coordinate 4,451,528, forward strand.
TGGGTGTGCAACAGCTGTTTTTGTTATCTGAAAATGAGGTATCCTGGGGCTGTGGGACAGCTCTAGGCTTAATGGATTTGGGGTTTTGCTGATTACAGGCACTTAGTTGACATTCTAGTAGAAGATGGGGTCTCAGAAGGCTCCAGATAGAAAAACAACCTCTACCTTGAATTTTTGAGTTTAGTTTCAAAGGGGCTACAGTCATATATCAAGTTGAAAGACCTACAAAGTGCTTTGTTTAAAAAAAAATAATAAAAAAGCTTTTTGTTCCTAACCTCACTTGAATCAGTTCCAACACCATCTGGAGAGAATGTTAAATTTGGTCTATTTGATCATACACAGCATATAGCCTTGCTTTACTGTTTGTGGACTTTTTAAACCTAATTTTTCAGGAATTGGTCATATTTATTCCTCAGTACATTGGCCATTCAGAGCTCTTGGCAAAGATCTCCTGAGTTTTTCACTGGTATGGGGTTGGCTTCAGCCCAGTGTGTTTGAGTTGTACTGTAATGGCATCATGTAGGACTGTCATGGTCTTCAAAACACAGTGACACATTCGTTTATCAACATTCATCAGTGGATATTGTCATCAGGCTCTGAGGAAGCCACTGGAGTGTGGAGATGAATAAGACACAGCTATTAAACATAAGGAGCTTACAGGCATTACAGAAGACAGACATTAAGTCAATAATAATAATAATAATAAAAGGTGCAAATGCAAGTGATATGGTGGTCAGGAGAGGTATGAAGGCACAAGGACTCCTTCTGTCTGGAATTGTTGGTAAACACTGCACATGAGAGCCTGGGGAGAATCGTTAGGCGGCCATAAGTCAAAGCAAGTTCATAACTAACTAGTGATTATGGAATGCCTAAAATTGTCCAGGAGTTAATCTAGAAAGTTTCATTTAATTTCTTTAAATTAATAAAACAACTCTATGTACAACCTATTATAAGCCGCAACATTCAAATAAGAAAAGTAAACTCAGAAAATTAACAAGCTGAAGGACACCCAGCTGAAAAGAGTCAGAATATAGATATGAATATAAATATTTTAACTTCATATTCTAGGCTGCTTGCTCAACATGACACTGCTTTTGAGCAAATGACAGTGACAGAGCAATGCATACAGGTAAAACTATGACATTACTTCTGCCAACTTCCCTAGCCCACCCCTTTATTTCTGTCTTCCAGACCACACTCAGTATCCTAACTTTTTTCGCTGCCTACTCACTCACTACAACAAGCTAACTATGTTTCCTTAAACACATACTTCCAAACATGCACTCTTGGAAGAGAACCCAAATCATACTGCAAAAACACACAATTCCATGAAAACAAAATAAAAATGTGACAAAAGCAACAACTTCACAAAACAAATGTTTGCAGTGTTTCCAGTTTGTTCTAGCATATAAACATTTTGCTTATTTGAAAGGCCCACGTTCATGGTCAAGGCAATATTTTTACATATATAATTCAGTGATGTTAATTACATCTTATTATATAACTGCCGCCTCTAACTCTATTCTAAATTTTTCCATCACCCTCAGCAGAAACTTAGTGCTTTCTAAGCTATATTGCATCCCCTAACTCCTCACATAATTCTGCTTTTTTTGTTGTTCTTCTTAGAGCTGTTGAGTCAGTTCAGACTCATAATGACCATCTATAGTGTTTTTGAGGAGGGGCTGATGAGTTTTAACCACCGGCCTTGCAGTTAAAACAGACATTGCAGTCCAGAGCTTATCCTACAGTGCCATACCAGAACTAATACTATAAAGTTTAAAGTCCATGTGTATTCCCTGGAGAATGTCCGTGTAACTTCTGGTTCAATAGGTCTGAGGTGCTGCATTCTTAAAAGGCTCTCACAAACACTGCTTACTCTCCCTCCACACCTTTGAGTAGCAAGTTGTGCTCTGGGTACTGATCTGAGAATGTACTTTCTAAGAGCTATTCAATGCCTTCTAAGAAATGTACCCTTGGGAAAATCCTTAGTAAATAGTACCTGCCTCATTTCAGCCTTTGAAAGAGGTTTTCTACATTATACAATACTCAGATGTATTAATATATTTTATATTTGATCCTTACAGCAACCCTAAAAGATAGTTACTACAGTTATGGACATAAATCTGAAGTTCAAATGGTTTCAGTAGTTTTTCCACAATCACTCAGTTCTTAAACAGCAGCCAAAACTTGGACCAAAACTGCAATAGTTTATTCTGCTTTTGACTCTTCTACCATTTTCATTTTCCTTTATTATTCTT
>NW_006408641.1:4463856-4465846 GCF_000296735.1 Chrysochloris asiatica
TAAACTATCACATAATTCACAATAAAATATTTTTTTAATAATAAAAAATAAAAAGACTCTGGATAGAAAAGCCCTATGAAGTAAATTCAAGGCACTACAATCCTCCAAGGCTTTGGTCCTGACCTCCCAAGGCCAGTGACTCATTCTCTAAGAAGTTTTCATAACTTTGCATCCTGTGTGCTCCACCACATTCCTGGATATATTTGTAGTAGAAGTGAACACCCATGTACAAATATACCCTGTCAAACGTTTATATATATGTGGGTATATTGCCACTTCCTCTCTCACACCCATTCAGCCTGCACGTCTATCCATGCATCTAGCATTATTGCAAGGTTGGGTGTATAACAATATTCCTGTTGCCTTTAACTCTTGCACTCTTCTCATGTCTCTGGCTGCCTCCATAATTTTTTTTTTTTTTTGCCAACCTCCTTCTTATGGTATACTGCCTTACCCTTTACCCAAGTTAACATGTGTCTACCTGCAAATCCTGGTGTGGCATTGTGGGCTAATGCATCAGACTGCACAGTCAGTTTGAACTGCAAGGTCGGCAGTTTAAGCTCACCAGCTGCTCCTTGGAAGCCCTATATAGGGTCGCTGTGGGTCAGAATCAACTTGACAGCATTTCACAACAACAACCCTCTAGCCAGTAAATAAGTCCTCTTGTCCTCATGCCCCTCAGAACCATCAAAGAATGTATTATTTAGTGTGAAAACTTTAGTTTTTATAATAGTGGTCTCATACAACTTTTGTCCTTCTGTGATTGACTAACTTTTCTCAGTATAATATCCTCCAGGTTCATCAATGTTATGAAATGTCCTGCAGATTCATTGTTATTCATTAATGGTAAGCAATATTTTATCGTGTGTATGTACCAAAGTTTGTTTATCCATTTTTCCATTGACGGGCATTTAGATTGTTTCCATAATTTTGTTATTGTGGATGGTGCTGTGATAAACATTGCTCTGTATATATCTATTTATGTTGGGAGTTTTATCTCTCTGGAATATATATTTTGTATACATTCTTTTGGATGTTTTCCAATATTTCTATACACTTATTGTTGCTATTGTTGCTAAGTGCCATGAAGTCGGTTCTGAATAATAGCTAATAGCACACAAAGAGTAGAAGATAAATTAGATAACTGGGGTCTCCTAAAAGTTAGAAGTCTTTGCCAAAAAAGTAGAAGACCTACAGATTCAAAATAATCATTTGGTTACAACATATCCTGCAAGATTCTAATCTCTAAAATTCGCTGATATCTCCAACATCTCAACAACACAAAGACACACACACAAACTAGTTTGAAAATGGGCAAAGGCCATTAACAGTCACTTTATAACAAAAATATTAAGGTGGCCAACAAATACATGAGAAGATATTCCTGATCATAAGCCATTTTGTTGTTGCTGTTAAGTACAATCGAGTCAGTTCTGACTTATAGCTACCCTGTATAGAGTTTCCAAGGAGTGGCTTATGAGTCTGAACCATCAACCTTGTGTTTCAAACTAACCTTGCAGTTCAGTGCTTTATCCCACAGTGCCACACCAGGACTTCAAGCCATTGGTAGTGGTTATGTGCCGTGGAGGCGGTTCCAACTCATAGTGACCCTATACAGGGTTTCCAGGGCTATAAGTCTTTATGGGAGCAGAAAGCCTCATCGTTCTCCCGTGGAACAGCTGGTAGTTTTGAACTACTGACCTTGTGGTTTGCAACCCAATTAGTAACCAGTATGCTATCAGAGCTCCTTTGTTGTTGTTGTTGTTGTTGTTGTCAGGTGCCATCGAGTCAGAACCGACTCATACACAGCAGAATGAAACAATGTCCAATCCTGGGCCAACCTCACTACTGCTGCCACACTTGACACCATCAATGATGGCACCAGGTCAATACATCTCGTTGGGGGTCTTCCTCTTTTTCTCTGACCCTCCATCTTACCCAGCACGACATCCTTCTCCAGCGACTGTTCCCTCCTGACAATATGTCCAAA
>NW_006408641.1:4466336-4471447 GCF_000296735.1 Chrysochloris asiatica
AAGAAAATACTTATGTATAATAAAATTGAACATAGCAAATAATCCAGAAAATACTTACTTTACTACCCAAAGATGAGCCTTAAGTTTTTTTTTAAAGTTAAAACTGGAAAAAATTTAAACAAGTCCATGAGAGACAAAATGTGATCTTGAGTATATACCAGCTGAATTTTGAGACCACCTCAAGAATAAATTTGACAGATTTAACACTACTGACCAAAATGTAAATCATGGGATAACTTAAAAAGCATCATACACAAAGAAGGCAAAAGGCACTAAAAAGACAGAAAAGAAAGAAAAGACCAAAATGGATGCAGAAGAGACTGAATCTTGCTCTGGAAAGTGTAGTAAATAAAGAAAAGAGTAGAAAACAGTAGTAAAAGACCTGAACAAAAGGTTTCAAAAGGAAGCTCAAGAAGACAAAGCAAAGTATTTTAATGAAATGTTAGAAAAAGGAAAAAACATACTTGACATTTCTAGAGCTGAAATAACTGAATAAAAAAAAAATTAAGCACAAAGTTGCAGTATAAAAGGATTCTATGGGCAGACTGGAATCCTGGTGCAGCACTGCGGGATAATATACTGGACTGCAAAGTCAATTTGAACCATAAGGTCAGTGGTTCAAACTCACCAGCCACTCTTGGCAAACACTATACAGGGTCATTATGCATTAGAATTGACTGGACAGCACTTAACAACAACAACAGCAAAATGGGCGACTAGAGTCCTGGTGTGATGCTGTGGGTTAATGCGCAGGACTACAAAGTCATTTTGAACCACAAGGCTAGCAGTTCAAACTCACCAGTCACTCCTTGGAAACCCTATACAGGGTTGCTATGGGTCACAGCAATAGCACTTAACAACAGCAACAATAGTAATGGGCAGATTGCACCATTTTTCTGTATGTTTGTCGTGCTGCAGTGACTTGTGTGTTGAAGTGATGCTGGAAGCTATACACCTATATTTCAAATACCAGTAAAGTCACCCATGGTAGACAGGTTTCAGTGGAGCTGAGTTGGGTTTCTATTCATCAGCAATGAGAAATCTGAACACAAAATTAAGGAAAGGAGTCCATTTACATTAGTATCTAAAACAATAAAATACCCAGGAATAAATTTAACCAGGAATTTCAAAGACTTACACAATGCAAAACAAAACACTGCTGAAAGAGATGAAAGATTTACATAAATGGAAAGATGTTCCATGTTCATAAATTAGAAGACTTAGTATTGTTAGGATATCAATATTACCTAAGCATTTTATAGATTCAGTACACTCCTGATCAAAAGTCTAACCACATTCTATAGAGACATAGAGAAATGAATCCTTAACTTTATATAAAATGACAAGAGTATACAAATAGCTAAAGGAATGTTGAAATAGAACAAAGTAGGAGGACTAGTACTCCTGGTTTTGGAACATATTACACAGCTACAGTAATCAAAACAGCCTGGTACATGTATAATAATAGAAACATAGACCTATGGAATAGAACTGAGAGCCCAGAAATATACATAGCTCAAATGATTTTTGAAAAAGGAGAGCTAAATCCATTCCATAGGGGGAAAAGTGTCTCTTCAATAAATAGCATTGGGAAAATTGAATTTCCACATACTGAAAGATGAAACAAGCATCATATCATACAAAAAACAAATCCAAAATAGATTAAAGACCTAAATGTAAAACTAAAACTATAAAATCCTTAGAAGAAAATACACAGGCAATGATGTCGGGCCTAGTTGCTAAAAATAGATTATATACTATAAGAAAAGCACCAACAGCAAAAGACAAAATAAATAAAAGGGAACCTCATTGAAATGTAAAACCTTTGTTCATTAAAATAATTTAGCAAAAAGTAGAAAGACATGATGCTAACTAGGAGAATATTTTCTGAAACCTTATATCTGATAAAATTCTAGTCTTCAATTTTCAAAGGAACTTCAAATTTTTGAAAACTGGCATTAAAACCTATTGAAATGTGTCCACAAACTTTATATATATATATAGGCAATGGATTTGAATATGCATTTCATCAAAGAGGACATTGAAATGTTCACCAAACACATGAAAAGATATTCAAGGTCATTAACCATCAAAAAAGAGATGCAAATCAAAATCATGAGTCGGAACTGATATAATGGCATTTAACAACAACAACAACAGGTTGACTAAGGAGTTCTGATGTGGTGCTGTAGGATAAAGCACTGTACCACAAGGTCAGTTTGAACCACAAGATTGGAGGTTCAAACTCACCTGTCGTTCTATGGAAATCCTGTGAGGGTCACTATGAGTCAGAACCAACTCCACAGCAGTTAACAACAACAATAATACTCATTTTGTGTGGACATTGGACTGTTAACTTTAAGGCCAGCAGTTCAAATCCACCAGCCACTCCAAGGGAGAAAAATGAGGCTGTGTGCTCCCATAAAGATTTACAGTTTCAGAAACCCTATATAGTGTTACTATGAGTCAAAATTAAATTGATGACAGTAGGTTTGGTTTACTATTCTCATGATTTCTTACTCTTGCATATATACAATGCAGCACTGGTCTTGTGTTTTTTCATTTGCTTAGTTTTTAAAGAACATTTTATCCAACAGTACCCTTACACATTTGTTTGTGTTTATATTTAGCTAATTTGTTCTTGATTTTTGATTACTAAAATAACTCATTAAAGAGTTCTGGTAGCTCTATCAACAAAGGCATATAAAAAGAAATCTCTCAAGTATTCTAATCTGAATCCCATTTTTCTCCTAAAATTTTTAAAATTTTGGTGGATTTCATTCCACAACATTTCTTATCCATACAAATGGAGGTACATATGAATGGTTTCAGGACTTTTCATAAGAATAAGAACATATTATATTTTTACATTTATTTTTCTAGGAAATATTTTGTGTAAGGGACATGACCTGGCCATTTTTTCCCCCCTTTCTCTACTGCCTGTATGAAGTCCTAATGTGGCACTGCAGGATAATGTACTAGACTGCAAGGTCAGTTTGAACCACAAGGTTGGCAGTTCGAATCCATCAGCATCACCTCTGAAACCCTATACAGGGATGCTAGGGGTCTGAACCGACTTGCACTTAACAACAATGGCACTTAACAACAACAACTGTCTTTATGGCACATTGTCTTTTGTTAATCATGGCAAGTTTCATTGGTAACAAATTGTACTCAGTGGTATTTTAAAATTAAACTTTAATTATATAGTATACATAAAAACATTTCTACTTCACTACTTTAAAACATTGCTTTTATTTGTCTTATCTGTAAGGTTTTCTTTATCTACCATTTCCCCACAATATTTTCCTTTTCACTGTCCTCCAGAGGAACCACATTTAAGAGTTTTTATGTATTTTTTAAAACTTTTCATTGTGAATTGATTGAAGGTTTACAGAGTAGATCATCAGTTTTATGATCAGCAAACCATAGATTTTGGTTCACCTCAATGATTACTATCACTTCAGTGTAACCTCACTTACCCAACTGCCTCCTATGTTTCTTATTTTCATTCCTCCTTCTTTGCCAATACTTTGGAATGTTGTCCTTGAGTAAATGCTGCCCTTTTGATCTCTAATAGTTGACTATTATATAGTGTGCATACCTCACTAGCATTGTTGTTCCTCCATATACTTATCTATTGCTTGACTGAAAATTGAGCCATGAGGGTGAGTTCAGTTTTTGACCTGATGAGTGAACAAAAGTTGGAGTCTCTAAGTTCCACCAGTCCAGACTATCTCTGACCAATATGCTTAGTCTTTTATATGAGTGTGAATTTTATTCTACATTTTCTCCCATCCTATTCAGAGTCTTCTAATGTGATCCTTATCAGAGTAGTTGGTAGTGGCAGCTGGAGAGCATCTAGTTCTTCTGGTCTCAGGGTTCCAATATTTCACTCTGATTTTCTTCAAAGGGGAGAGGAGACCTTAAATGACTGCTCATTAACTTTTATGATCCCCTATTCTACTCACCAAAGGAGAAAGCAGAACATTGTCTTTGTTGACTGTGTTATGTCAATTGACCATGTGTCCCTGCAAAATCCATGTGGAGACCCTGTCTGACTTTCCTGGCTTCACACACAGGAAGGGGAATCAAACCAAAAAAAAAAAAAAAAAAAAAAAAAAGTTGATTCCTGTAAAGCAGAGGTCAGACATGTTTCCAACCTACAGCCTTCTTTACCCTATTTTGATCCCAACCATCCCTCCCATAGCATTCTCTGTTTCACACTGGGTTTGACAATCCATTGCAATGGCCACACAGAGCTCATAACCATACTCATGATTGTGGGATTTATTAGGGAAGGAAAGAGCATATAATTCAAGATCAAAATCAACTCAGGATGCAGCAGTTCTCTAGTTAGGAACATCTCTCATCTGCCATATTGTAGGCATGTCTCATTCTTGTCTTTGCCCTCTCTCCCACATGGTTCCTTGGCCTTTGCTTTGCTCCAGCAAGTGTTACAAAGCTCCTTTGCCCAGTCTGTGAATGCTTAAAGGGTACATTCTTCAAGTTAGTCTCCTGCCTGTAGGTACTCGGTTTTTCTCAGTCCATGGGCCTAGAGCCTGTAGCTGCTATCTATCCATGCTATCTATCAGTCCATGGGCCTAGAGCCTGTAGCTGCTATCTATCTATCCATCTCTAGCATTGCCTCTCTTGTCACTATTTTTCTAGATAGGGATCTCACACTGCACTCATGTTCTTCCTTTCTGATAATCATCTGCTTCTGAGGTGGCTCTTTTTAAACCTAGCAGGAGGGCAAACTAATCAATCCCAACTTTGAAGCCATGGATACCTTATTTGCATAATCCCACCAAATGATTTGGTGGGAATTAAAAAGACTCTGGACAAGCATAATCCTCATACCAAAACCAGGGAAGGACGTCACTAAGAAAGAAAATTATAGACCAATATCCCTCATGAACACAGATGCAATAATTCTCAACAAAATACTAGCCAACAGACTCCAGCAACACATCAAAAAGATAATACATCATGAGCAAGTGGGATTCATATCAGAAATGCAAGGATGGTTCAACATTAGAAAAAATATCAATGTTATCCACCATATAAATAAGAAAAGAGAAAAGAACCACATGATCATATCGATTGAT
>NW_006408641.1:4478120-4493970 GCF_000296735.1 Chrysochloris asiatica
CAGTCACTTTAGCTTCTCTCTGTTCTTGAGTAAATTTCAGTGACGTATGACATACAGTTTGGTCTTTTATTTCCTTCCTTCTTAATGACTTTTTCTTTCTTCGTGACTGATGTTCCTGACATCATCCCACCACTTCTCTCATCTTATATCATCAACGAGTGCATAGTGCATCAAATCTATTCTTGTGATGGTCTCTAAATTCAGGTAGGACATGCTCGTGATTGTATTTTGGCTTTCATAGGTTTGTTTTACCTTTCTTCAGCTGTTCTTGCACATGAGAAATTAATGGTCTGTTCCACAGTCTGCCCTAACCTTGCTTTTGCTGATGATATTGAGCTTCTCCATCATTTCTTACCACAGATATAGTTAATTTGACTCCTGTGTGTTCCATCTGGTGAGGTCCACATGTATAGTTAGTTGTCTTTTATGTTGTATTTGCAATGACTATATATCATTGGTCTAGCAAAATTCTGTCATATAATCTCCAACATCATTTCTATCATGAAGGCCATATTTTCCAACTGGTGACTCATCCTGCTTTGTTCCAACTTTTGCATTTCAAATACCAATAATTATCAATACATCTTGATTGCATTTTTTCTCAGTTTCAAACTGAAAAAATTGGAATTCTTCAATTTCATTATCTTTGGCTTTAGCGTTTGGTCCATAAATTTGAATAATAATCATAGTAACTGATCTTTGTTGCTGTGGTTATTGTTGTTAAGTGCTACTGAGTCAATGCTGTCTCACAGAGATTCCGCATAGGGTTTCTGAGGAGAAGTTGGTAGGTTTGAACCACTGACCTTGAGGTTCACAGTCCAGTGCTCACCTAACAGTGCCACACCAGACAGCATTGTACATCAAGATAGATTTTGAAAGGCTATTTTGACAGTGAATTCAATGCTATTCCACTTTGACATTCCCAGCATAGCAAACCATATGATTGTCCAATTCAAAACATTCATCTCACTATGCTTAGAATATCAGTCTTTATCGATTCCATTTCACTTTTGATAACTTCCAATTTTCCTAGATTCATTCTTCTTATATTCCAGTTATTCATAGATGTTTACAGCTATTCCTTCTCACATTGAGCTGCACCCCATTAGCACATAATGAAGGACCCATCACATCACAAAGTTCAACTCTATTTTGAAAAGAGAATTTTCAATGAATAAATCTTCCTCAGTCTCTATTTAGAGTGCCTTCCTACCTGAGGGGCTCATCTTTGGGCACTATTGCTGACAATTTCCAACTGATTTTCATAAAGTTTTCAATGGCCATCCCTTCCAAAGTGGTCAACCTCTCCTTCTTCCTAGCCTTAGTTTAGAAGTACCACTGAAATCTGTCCACCATGGGTGTGCCTGCTGGTAGTTCAAACATTCATGGCATTGTTTCCAGCATCACAACAATATGCACATCACCAGAGTACAATAACTGGACAGATTAGTGGTGGAGGATTGTTCTTGTTAAGTGCTGTTGAGTCGGTTCCAACCCACAGTGACCCTGTATAGGGTTTCCAAGGAACAACTGGTGAGCTTGAAATGCCAACCTTGAGGTTCAAATCTCTAATCCACAGAGCCACACCAGGACTGATAAATTAAATATCTGAACCATATAAGATATACATGTTTTTAATTTTAATTAAATATCTGGACCGTATAAGATATACATGTTTTAAATTTTAATTTCCAAAAGAGCTGTTGGACAATCGCTCACTAAGTTGTTATCATTTGTATCCTTCCATCAAGAATGTATTATAGGGTTACTTACTCTTGCAGTAACCATCAATTTCATATTATACTTTAATGATTCTTCTAATATGATAGAGAAAATGATGGCTGTCTCATTTTTGTTTTAATTTGTGTATTTCTAATTACTAGTGGGTTTACACAACATTTTGTATAATTCATTTGTTTGTATTCTTCTGTTCATATATTGTGCCATTTTCTACTTTATCTTTTTCTTACTGATTTATAGTAGTTATTCAATTATTTTGAATAATAGCCTTTTGTTATATATGTTATAAAATTTTCCCTGTCTGACATTTATTTTTTAACCTTATTTATGGAACTTTTTGAAATACAGATATTTTACATTTCAATGTAGTCAAATTTACTGATCTTTTTTCTTTTGATGATTTTTTGGGGTCCTATATGAAAAGAAGACATCTTATAAACAATTTTCCAATGGATTAGAAACTATATATACCAATCCAGACAAAATTGTAAGTAGAAAATTATAGGTGAGAAAGAAGGAATGAAGGCACACACATGGACATATACAATCATGTACAAAGTGAATTAACATGGATAGATCACTACTATATGCCAGGTCTCTTAAATATTTTAAGTCAATTTTTAAATCAAGAACACAGAAAATAAATTTAAGAAAATTAATTTAAGGGGCAATGGAGATACTATTTTGCACTTTGTTCTCATGACTAAATTACTACATATTTGTCTCAATTTGTAGAACCATAGCCGTCCCCCACCAAAAAAAAAAGTGATTTTTAGTTTTTAGTTTATGTGCCACAGCTTATCAATTAACCAGTTGATGGACATTTGGTTGTTTTCCAGTTTTTGATAATGATTGCTGTTTATACTGCTATGAACATCTCTGTGGCATTATTGTATGGACATATATTTTCATTTATTTAGGATAAATACCTTCAATTGTCATATATGAATAGTCCTGGTGTAGTGCTACAAGATAATGCACTGGGCCACAAGGTCAGGTTGCATAGGTTCCATTCCATATTAAATACTCCATTTTGCATTTCCTTCAGCAATGCATGAGGGTTCCAGTTGTTCAGAATCTTTGTGACCACTTGTATTATCAAGGTTTGTTTGGTTTTAATGTGCTAAGTGCAAGTATATATATATTAGAAACCATTTGTTATTTCAATGTTTTTGCATGTACAATTCCAGTCATTGTGGTATGTATCCATAACCACTGTCCATTTCCAAATGTTTCTATACTCCTTAGCCAAAGCTCAGTACCCAGCAAGCAATGATTCTTCATCCCTGACCACAATCGCATCATGGTAACCACTAAGAACTTTGGTCGCTCTACCTGTACACTCACCTATTCTAGCTATTTCATGTAAGTGTAATTGTACCATATGTGCTCTTCTGTGACTGAATTATTTAACTCAGCATGTTTTCAAGGATGACTCTTATTATAACATGTGTCAGGACTGTGTTTATGTTTATGACTAAGTAATATTCCATTATGTATAGGTACCACATTTTGCTTATTCATTCATCAATTGATGGACAATTAGACTGTTTCTACCCTTTGACTGTTGTGAACAGTGAACACTGGAGTACTAGCATCTGTTTACATTCCTGCTTTCAATTCTTTTGGATATATAATGAGTAGTGAAATTGCTGGGCCATGTGATCATTCTAAAGGATCCTTAGTGGTACATAGACGAGGCACTAACAGGAAAAGGTCTGCAGTTCATATCCACTACCCACTCTCTAGAGAAAGATGTAGCAATATTCTTCTGTGAAGATTTAATCTTGAAAACTCTATGGGGCTGTTCTACTCTCTCCTACAGGGTTGCTATGAGTCAGAATCAACTTAATGCCATTAATACCCAATGAGTGATGATGTTGTTTTTACGTGCCTATTTGATAATCTGTGTGCTTTCTTTGATGAAGAGTCTGTTCAAATACAGTTGACTCTTGAACAATATGCTGGTTAAGGTCTCTGGCTCCTGCACAGTAGAAAACCCATGTATAATTTTTCATGCCCCAGTAACGAAACTTCTAATGGTGGTGATGGTGGTAATTATGAGCCTCGGAGTTGGTTCCAACTCATAGCGACCCAGTATAGGGTTTCCGAGGCTATACATTTTTCCAGAAGAAGAAAGCCTCCACTTTCTCATCAAGAGCACTGGTAATTCAAACTCTTCACCTTGTGGTTTGCAGCCTCCCTTGAAACCCACTACACTATTAGAGCTCTTTTAACTACTAATGTTGTTAAAGTGCTTTCCAGTCAGTTCTGACTACTAGCAACCATATATAGTTTCCAAGTAGTGGCTGGTGAATTTGAACTGCCAACCCAATGGTTTAAAGTGAACTTGAGGTCCTGTGCATTATTCCACAAAGCCACACAGGACTCTTTTAACTACTAATAGCCTACAGTTAGCTGGAAGCCTTATTGATAGTATAATTAGCACAGATTTTGTATCCAATAGGTATTATGTACATATGACGTTCAAAATAATTGTATTATATGAACCCTACCTATGGTGCTATAGCATAAGCACTCAACTGCTTACTGCAAGGTCAGCAGTTCAACCCCCACCCCCCAGCCTTTCTTCAAAACTCTCTACAGGTTGGCTAGGAGACAGAACTGTGTAGACAGCACACAACAGCATCAATATGCATTATATATGTTACCCACATTAAAGCTGCATTTTGAATAAAAATAAAAAGTTATTTAAGAAAAATTTTTGTACCTGCTGGGATAACTGCAGTAATGGCTTTATGATATATATATACACACACACACACACACACAATAGTTTTTGCACAGGCTTCATTGTTCCTGAAATGATGGGTAATCAGCCGCAGCTCTGAATCTACTGCACATTTGAAACAATTTAACTTTTTCTTGTAATGACATGACTTTTCTCTGCTTCTTGGGAAAACTTCCTGCATCACTAGTGACAGTTTTTATAGCTCCATGGTGTTATTCAAGGTTTACAGGATTTCACTGAACATGATGAAAAATACAGAAGAATCAGGAGAGATCACTTTTTACTGAGATAAGCAATTTAGTAGAGAGACTAACTGCTCATCCAGAGATGATTCCCATCACAAAATCCATGTAAAAGTGGACTTGAAGGATTCAAACTCCTGTTATTCAACTGTCAACTGTATTTTTACCATTATTTATTGAATTTTTCTTCTCTTATTGTTAAATTTTTATAGTTCTTTATCAGATATATGATTTGCAAACAATTTCTCCACGTCTATGACTTATCTTCCCATTATTTTATCAAATATATTTTTAAGAGTAAAAACATTTTATTTTTATAAGACCAAATATTTATGTTTTCTATTTTATGTACCCTACTTTTGTTATTTTATCTAAAATCTCTATCTATTTCAATGTCATAAATATTTGCCTCTTATGATTTATTCAAAAAATGTATCATTTAAAAATTTTTACAATTAGGCATATAACTCGTTTTAGATTAATTTTCTGTATAGAGCAGTAAATACTGATGAGGTTCATTTTTAAAAATATGTATGCTTAATTCTTCCAACATTATTTGTTAAAAAGAATGTCTTTTCTGGATTGAATTGGATGTATTTTTGCATCTCCATTTCTGGACTGTCTACTTGGCTCCATTCGACTTTGTATCAATCCTTTCCTCAATACTGCACTGTCTTTATTACTGTAATTTTATAACAAGTCTTGAAAGCAGATAATATAAGTCCTTCCACTTTACTTTCTTCTTAAAAATTGTTTTGACTTTTCTGTATTCTTGGCATTTTTATTAAATTTTAAAATCAGTTAGCCAATGTTTTCAAAACTTCTGATGTGATATTTGTTGGGACTGTGTTGTATCTTGAGATCAATTTTGTAGAACTGACATCTTAAACATACTCATCTTCTAATTTTTGAATACATTGTGTCCCTCCATTTACTTAATCTCTTATTTTATATCTTTCATCAGTCTTTTACAGAAATTCTGCATAGATTTTATTAAATTTATGCTTAAGGATTTCATTTTCTCTGGTGCTCTAATAACATTGTTGTTGTTGTTTTTGTATTCTGTAAATTTTGATTTCCAATTGTTCAGCTGCTGTAAATCTAATTTAATATGTTTTTGTTTTGTGTTGTTTAGGTATACTGATCATATGTTACGAATCGGGCTGTGAACCTCAGGGTCAGCAGTTTGAAACTACCAGCTGTTCCGCGAGAGAAAGATGAAGCGTTCTGCTCCCGTAAAGATTTACAGCCTCAGAAACCCTGTACAGGGTCGCTATGAGTCGGAACCGACTCCACGGCACATAACAACAGCAACAACAATCATCAGAAAAGAACATAGAGAATAAAGGACAAAGGGGCCCAAATTTGGGAAAGGTTCTTATTTGGGTTTGGCAGACACAGAGCAACCCTGAAAGAAAAAGAGGAAAAATGAAGATGGAGCATACTCAGGAGAAAATAGAACTACCTGTCAATGTTGTCGTTGTTAAGTGCCATCAAGTCACTTCTGACACACAGCAACCCAGTATAGGTTTCCAAGGACTGGCTGGTGGGTTTGAACTGTGGTTTGCAGTTCAGTGCTGATTCTACATACCCTAACTCCTAGTACTCCTCTAATTCAAAGAAACTTTCATCAAACTACTAAAAAACTCATAATCTGTTATGTAGCACATGACTTGATCATACATTTTATTTGTTCTAATTTTGCTTAAGGACTTTAAATTTTACCTCTTTCATAATACCCACAAGTTCTGGTGTGGCACTGTAGGATAAGGTCGGTTTGAACTGCAAGGTCAGTGGTTCACAATCACCAGCCACTTCTCAGAAATCCTATCAAGGGTCACTGTGGGTCTCACTATGGGTCAGAACTGACTCTACACTACTTAAAAACACCACCACCAACTGTAACACCCCTCTCA
Organism: Chrysochloris asiatica; assembly: GCF_000296735.1. Taxonomy (NCBI): domain Eukaryota; kingdom Metazoa; phylum Chordata; class Mammalia; order Afrosoricida; family Chrysochloridae; genus Chrysochloris; species Chrysochloris asiatica. Next base: position 4,484,771 of record NW_006408641.1, read on the forward strand.
AAAATGCTTAGATGCTTTTTGAGACTAGGACACAAGCTTTAAATTCAGAGAACAATATTTCATTGTCTAACTAACTTCTACAGTCTCTTTTTCTATATTGTTTACAGTTTTGGAACAACTTTGGCTCTGATAGTTACTGTTTACAAGGCAATTAACAGGAGCTAGTTAAACTCAGTCACAGTGGGTTTAGATTTGGGGTAGAAGAAGGGAGGGTTACAGAGCAAAGATGACATTAAAAATAGTTAACAACTTGCACAAAATGGACTCTGACATGTCAGACAATACAAAACTACTGCACTGAGAGAGGACCCTGGGGACACTGCTATGCCAGCTGTTTGAATGAGAGGACATCAGGGTGTCCTGAAAGAAACAGTGAGAATGCTGAGGCAAGTGGTCTGTTTGGCAGGATTGGAGCATTAACTATTTACCATAGTTTAACATTTTAATAATGGATGCATCTATGGCCCACTTGCTGCTCAGGAAGACAATCTATGAACTAATTATTGCAACATCATGTAGAATATTATGAGTGCCAGAAGAGGGCACAAAGAAAGTTTTAGAGACCAAAACAGGTAGAAAGAAATTACTTCTTTGGGGAAGGAGAATAAGGACATTGAGAGGCGTTTCAAAGACAGGTGTCTTTCGGTCAGAAAGCAAAAAATGGCGATGGTGAAGGCCATAGTTAAAGTAGACAATATGCAGGCAGGACAAAGTTTCATGATTTTCTACAACAAAGCAGCTTATAAAAAGAATAATGAAAATAAGATAGCAGGTAAAACATAATACAGAAAAGGAAATAAATTGTGGGAGTGGGAACTGAGCCTCTTGGCACTCACAAAACACATTATAGAATTTGCAACCTGGGAAATGCCTCAGAGGTCCTGTTGTTGTTGTTGTTGTTGTTGTTGTGTGCCATTGCATTGGTTCAGATTCACAGTAACCCTGTATAGGGCTTCAGAGGAGAGGCTGGGGGTTTTGAACTGCAGTCCAGTGCTTATCCTACAGCACTATACCAGAACTCCTTATTTGTTGTTAAGTGCCTTCAAGGCAGTTCCGACTCATAGCAACCCTGTATTAGGTTTCCAACAAGTGGCTGGTGGGTTTCAACTGCCAACTTTGTGTTTGGTTAGCAGTCCAGTGCTTATCCTACATTGCCACACCTAGAGGTCAACATTTCAAGCCCTTCATTATACATTTGGGAAAACTAAGGCCTGAGTACCAAGTGAAGAGCCCAAGATTTCACTGTGTATCCACATCAGAAGTGGTAACAGAACCCAAGTCCCAGGACTCTCAATTCAGAGCATTTACTCCCAGTTTCCCTTGTTTCTCATCGTTTTTTTTTTTTTTTCCTCTCTCTTTCCCTGAAGTTTTTTTAAATGTAAAATAAAGAAATGCCTGGAAGCATCAGCTATGAAGGGAGTATCATGATCTTCTCCTCAATGCTGGCATCTTGCCATAGTTCCTAAACTTGCATTTAAATAGATTAACTCTTTCAGTATCTGCTTTCTCTTCAGATGGTTTAATAAAATTGAGCCCTGTGAGTGCACACAGTAGTCTGTCTGCCCTTCCATGCCCAGTCAGTTAGGTTCAGAATCAGTGTTTTAATTAGTTAATTGATTTTTTTTTCCTATGAAGCAACAATAGCACAGCTCTGAAGTCTATTGAAAGATTCTAATGCAAAACACATTATATAAGCCCGCTCCTCTCTCCACATCGTGTCAGACACAGACACAAAGGTATCTTGCTCAAGAATTTTCTCACTTTCCCTTGTTCCCACTCCTACATTACTTTCTCATTATTAATCTGTATTCTTTTCCAAAATGTTACTGGGATTAATTTCCATTCCATTCTTTTCATCTCATCTATCAGTCAAGAAGAAAACAGATAAGAGCAAATAAAACACCTCAGTTTCAAACTCAAACAGTGCTCATTTCATCCTGATGATTTTGTACTGGCGGTACAGTAATCATATTTGAAGACCCAGTAATGGAACTGAAATTCTTACCAAGACTTTCTGTACTTTATAATTTTGAGTTTCTAAGATTTAACTCTTCTGGACATGAGCTTTTAACCTTTACATAGTGTTTCCACAACTTTATTTTATTTCTTAAATGCTATTTCACATCAGCAAAATGAAATTTATTTTACTGTAATATTTTGAATGCAGTCCTGATGTGGTACTGTAGGATAAGCACTGGACAGCAAGATCATTTGAATCACAAAGTAAGGGGTTCAAACTCACCAGCCGCTCCTCAAAACCCCTATACAGGGTCACCATGAGTTGAAACTGACTCGATGGTATGGCAATTGACAGCAACAACAACAATATTTTGGGTAATTTCACCTGGCATGTATTGCATACTTAATATGACTAAACAGTTGTTGTTAAGTGCCATCGAGTCAATTTTGACTCTGTATAGGGTTTCTGAGGAGCATCTGGTGAGCTTGAACCACAAACCTTACAGTTCAATTGGCTTTGCAGTCTGGCGCATTAACCCACAGTGCCACATCAGGACTCCATAACTAAACAACAGTTGTTGTTGTTAGGTGCCATTGAGTCCATTCTGACTCATAGTGACCTTATGCAGAGCAGAATGAAACAATGCCCGATCCTGGGCCAACCTCACTATCATTGCCACGCTTGAGCCCGATTGATGCTGCCACTTTGCCAACCCATTTTGCTTGAGATGAGGTCCTAGATTGCTGAAATTTGAAGAAAATTGATCTCCTGGAAAATAAAAGCACACCTTTGTTATGATGATATTTACCCACTAAAATTGAGTGTGCTAGTCTAGTAACAGTTTCTGATTGCTGTTTTGTTTGTTTCTTTTGCTTTTTAACAAAGAGTGCAGCTTTACTCTCTGCACTGTCTAAATTAGAGAGTGAATTTTCAGATGATCATAAAACTACTTTGGAAATTAAACTTGGAATGGGGCTAGATAACAGTGTGGTCATGTATGAAATTTGATAATGAAGTGATTTAGAATACAGTTCTTGTTCTACTGCTTACCAGCTGGAAGTGCCCGGGTGAGCAGTTCAGTACTTGCTTTAATTTCTTCATCTATACCATTGTTAGTTGCTGTCCATTGGGCTCCAACTCATGATGACTATCATTGACTGTGCACCTTCCAAAAGATGTCAATTTGGCTCTTGGACTATGATTCTGACCGGTTTGGCAGTTATGTAATGATGTAATTTGGCCAATACTCAGTGATGTAATTATTCTGCCTGATATGATGTGATCAGCTAATCAGTTGAAAGGCTATTTGGGTGAGATTCAACACCCTTACTAAGGTCACAGCCCTGATCCAATGAAAAAAGCGTTTTCCTGGGATGGGGCCTGCATTTATCTTACAATAGATAAGCAGAAAGTAACTAGCAGGGAGACAGGGATATGACTAATACCAAGAAAGAAATGTTGGGAGTGTGACTTTTGGACCCAAGATTCCTGAGTTGAGAACCTCCTAGATGCAAGGAAAGATTGATGACAAAACACTTGTCGATCTCCAAGTAGTCCTGAACCTATAGTTTTTGAATGGCAACAAGGACCTTCCTCTAGAGTTAACACAGAGAGAAAGCCTTCCTTTAGGCTCAGTGCTCTGAATTTGTACTCTTAGATGCATAAACTGTGAGAGAAAACGTTTTGTTGAAGCCATTCACTTGTAGTGCTTCTATTATTGTTGTTGTTGTTAATTGCCATTGAGTTGGTTCTAACTCATAGTGGGCAACCCTGTATAGGGTTTCTAAGGATTGGCTAGTGAGTTTGAATCTACAATTTGCAGTTCAAACCAACTTGCTGTCCAGTGCTTATTCTACAATGCCACACCAGGACTCTATCATGGCTGCACTAGATAACTAAAACAAAGACCTTATGTAAAAGGAGGTTTCATAAAGTTGATAGAAAAAATGGAATTAAATGATAATGGAATTTTTCCATGAAATTATTGAATCCCCCTCAAGCAAAAATGATTCCCAGAAAGCTCTGTGCTATCACAAATGCTATACGAAATCTCTGGGTGACTTTAAATAACCAGCTAGGGCCATTGTAAAAATTTTATTGACTTTTACTTATTACCTAATAGTTATATATTGTTTGTTGGTGTTGTTAAGTGGCCTCAAGTCAGTTCCAACCTATAGTGACACTATATAGGGTTTCTGAGGAACAGCTGGTAAGCTTGAACTACATACTTGCAGTTCAAATCATTCATATCATTCAAATAGACTTTGTTATCCAGCATATTAACCCACATTAACCCACAGTGCCACACCAGGACTCCTGTTCTATTTGTGTTGTTTTTTTTTTTAAAAAAAAACACAGCAAATTGGAAAGTGTGTAGAAAGAAGTAAGATACACAAGATGCAACATACAAGAAATCACAGTGAACAGATTAGTAACAGGGAGGATAGAAAGCAACTCAAACCAGAAAAATTATCCATGATATAACACTCTATAGCAACTTGTTGCTAAGTGCTATTGAGTCGGTTCCAACTCATAACAACCTAGTCTAGGGTTTAGAAGAGGTGGTTGGTAGATGTGAACCACCAACCTTTTGGTTAACAGTCCAGTCTTTATCCTACAGAGCCACAGCAACTAGAGAAGAAAATTGCCTTAAAATCTAGTGAGCATTGATGATATCTTACATTACTTCCCAAGACACCATGCAATTTTGAAAAGGAAAAATTCAAATAATTCCTAAGAGGATGAAATATCATTTTAGCATTTTATTTTTAAAGGCATAAGATAATATAGTACATGCTGTTTTAATTCTTTTTTTAAATTTACATTTGTGTTTTATATATTTCATTTTGTTACTTCCAATTTATCTTCACATTTTTTATGAGTTTGTTGCATCTTCCACATTTTTCTTGAGTCCTGATACTTACATTTCATTTTATCCCCGTGCTTTGGAATTTCTGCCTTATTTTCCTGTTCTATATAAGTTATTTCTTAGCATAATTTCGTAACTGCCTGATTAATTATTAGAGACTAATTCCCATCTCTTCTGTTGCAATACTACCGTAATGAGTACTTTCACCTCATTTGTTTCTATTGTTCATTATTTCACATTCTCCTTTTATATTTTTATTGATTCTGAGTGTCTGAAATAGTCCAGAAAAGCAAGAATTTTATTCATAATCCAACATTTTATGTTCATATTCTTCATTCCCCTACTTGGCCTTCTACATAAGTATGAGGAAATATTGAGATGGCTCAAAATTGAGTCTCTCTATATCAGTTTGTTATGTACATGATGGTAAAACGTCTTAGCTGCTGCCTGATTTATTAATTAGCTCCACCCCATATGTTTCTTGATACCAAAATATGTCGATGAAAGCTCTCCTGTCATTCATTTATACTCTTCATCTCCATGACGGCAAATAGAAGACTCAACTTTTATGTTGCAGAGAACATGTCTCACCTTAAAGAAATGTAATGTGAAGGTCTATCAGACCTATCTGCAGCCTTATATATAATCTTTTTATTCTTCCTCCTGAGTACCCATAGGCCTTCTACCACTTTGTTTTTCAGAATTTCAGCTATCTCTTCATTTCATTAAGGAAGAAATTGTGTTCCTATATTTTCTATTTGATCTTAGATAATTTTGGAGAGAAAAAGTGGGATCGGCTAACTGTATGTCTTATCTTCAAACTGAAAGGGCACTACTCATTTTCTGAAAATCGTTGAAAGAGATTAAAAATATAACAATTTAACATTTTTGAAACTAACTGTATATTTGTGAACATTCACTGTAGTTATTGTTGCTAAGTTCCATCAAGTCAGTTCCAACTCATAGGGACTCTATATAGTATTTCCAAGGAGCAGCTGGTGAACTTAAACTGCTGACCTTGTGGCTCAAACTGACTGCTCAGTCCAGCACATTCACCCATAGTGCCACACCAGGACTCCTAAGTTACAATGGTATGAGGCATTTCAGTAGCTGAACCCCTCAAGTTTTGGAAATCTACCTAGTCTGAAGCTGAGAGCCATTCTACTTTAATTTTATCTCAAAATAACCCCACTCTTGTACTTAAATTGTTGTTTATAAGTTAGAAATAAATATCAGAAACTTCATTTTGTCTTTCATAAGCTAAAATGTAGACTTTTCAGCAAAAATGCTCCAAACTGCATACAATGAGATGATTTCTACTACATGCTTATTATGATTTATTGCCTTTATGTGCAATATGTAGTGGAATTCTAAAAATATCCTATCTCAGGTGGGTCCTCTTAGAGGTACAAGTCAATGAATTACATATTTTATAATTACATATAAATAACTATAGAGAAAGATTTATCTCAAAGAAATGACTCACACAATTTGTATGGTATGTTCCAAATCTGTAAGTCAGATGTCAGAATGGAGGCTTCTTCTGACTCATGTAGCTTTAAGGGTTGATGAATCCAAGATCTGCAGGAAGGATGGCATGCTTACAGACTCACAGAATGCAGCACCTAATGACCCCCAGGATCATTAAGCAACATGGACTCATCATCTAGTCAGTAGAAGTGAGGTCACTGGAAACTTTGACTAATTCCCAGTCTCTTGTCACTGATGAAAAATGGATGGCTGGAAGAGAGAAAGCTCACTCACTCTCAAGGGGCATTTGATTGGGTTTTCAGTTCTATTTCTGACCACTCATATCCACACTCTCATTATAGCATAGGCATCAGTGCTCACCCAGGGCATTCATTTTCTTGAATATTTAAGTTGGGTATCCAAACTCTCTAAGTCTTTTCTTCAGTAGATCAACAAATGATCCTTTCCTTTCTTCCCATTTCTGTTATTAAGTGTTGTCAAGTCGGTTCTCACTCATAATGACTCTGTTTAGGGTTTCCGAGGAGCAGCTAGTGAGTTTGAACCACTGTCCTTGTGGTTCAAACCAACTTTGTAGTTCAGTGCATTATCCCACAGAGTGACACCAGGACTCCTATTTCTCTTTTCTTTCATCTCTAGAACACTGCAAATGGGTCCCTCTTCCTCCTCTTTTATTTCCCTATCCTTATCATTTTTTGTGGTATGGTGGTGAGCCATGGAGTCAATTCCAACTTATAGCATCCCTGCATAGTGTTTTCAAGGCTGTAAATCTTTATGGGAACAGAAAGCCTTATCTTTTCCCCATTGAACAGTTTCAAACTGCTGACCTTGACATTAGTAGCCCGATTTGTAACCACTACATGGTAGCGTAGGGGTTACAAATCGGGCTGCAAACCGCAAGATTAGCAGTTTGAAACTACCAACTACTCCATGAGAGAATGAGGAGGCTTTCTGCTACTGTTAAGATTTACAGCCTTTAAAACCCTGTTCAGGGTCACTCTGGGTCAGAACCGACTCGAAGGCCCTTAACAACAACAACAACAACACTACTAGTGTAGCGCTGTGGGTTAATGTGCCAGACTGCAAAATCATTTGAACTGTAAGGTTGGTGGTTCAAGTTCACCAGCTGCTCCTTGGAAACCCTATACAGGGTTGCTATGGGTCGGAACCGACTCAATGGCACTTCACAACAAACAACAACACTACTAGAGTTCCTTATAGCCTGCCCAATATGATTTTCTTTTCTCTAGTTTATTCATCGTCTTCCATCAAGTGAATTTTGTAGTCAAACTGTTAAATTACTGCCTGTGATGGTCTTGAATAATCTTTACCTCTCATAATAATCTATCCACAGAGCACTCTGTTTACAAAGTCCTTCTAAGTAGGAATTCCTTCACCCTCCGCAGTCACCCTAACAAGTGATTTGTTGTTGCTGTTAAGCGACGTTGAGTCAGCTCAGAATCAAAGCGGCCAGCTTAAATCTTCCTCTCCTTGTCTATTTCTTTCTACTTTTTTACAAAAATCCCCCAGGTCTTTTTCTTCTAATTCACCATTATCTGCCTGTTGATTCATTTCTTCCAAGTGCCCCTTCTTTAGCTTTCAGAGAGATTTGAATAGAAATCTTCTCTGGAGTCAATTACATATAACTGAAACATTGCCAAGCCTCATCAACCTCTGGGTTGTGGGAGCACTAATATTAATGTCTAATTTTTTCACTTTTTATTGTGATTTGGGTGAAAGTTTACAGAACACATTTTTTTCATTCAACAATTCATATAAATTTTCTATTCTGACATTGAATTCAATATCAACAAATGTAACAGTACTCTTTCCACTCCCTTTCTGTCTTTGTTTTCATTTATCCTTCTCTCCTCTCCCTTCCTGGTTTGTGAGCTTTATCCCTGGACAGATGCAGGTATTTTCATCTTGTATAGATGATTAGTCTAAGGAGTATGTGCCTCCTTTGTGTTATTGTTCATCTTATAGGTCTGTCTATTGTTTGGCTGGAAGCTTTCAGTTCCAGTCCTGAAGGGTACCTATGGGCCATAATCTCTGGTGTTCCAGAAGTCTCTATCAGACCAGTAAGTCTGGTCTTTTTTTTTATGATTTTGAGGATTGTTCCACATTTTTCTCCCACTCGATTCGCGAACCATACACTAAGAATCCTTTTCAGAGTCATCAGCAATGGGTAGCAAAGCACCTTCTAGTTCTTCTGGTCTTAGGGTAATGGAAGCTAGAATTCATGTGTACTAATTTTAATTTTCTTTACCCTTTTGTGTTTCAGATGAGAAGAGATAAACAGCTGTACTTCAGGTGTCTGCTCATAAGCTTTGAAGACCCTAGTTGTTGTTGTTGTTGTTAAGTGCCGTTGAGTCAGGTCTTACCCATAGCGACCCTGAACAGGGTTTCCGAGGCTGTAAATCTTTACAGGAGCAGAAAGCCTCATCTTTCTCCCACGGAACAGCTGTTAGTTTCAAACTGCTGACCTTGCGGTTCATAGCCCGATTCATAACCCTAGTTACTACTCACCAAAGTAGGCTATTAGAACATCGTTTTGTGTGCTGTGCTAAGCCAAATGACCTTGGTTTCCACCAAGACTATGCTCCAAGCACGATGACTCATTTCCTCAAGATTATGGCCAAAACATTTTTATACCTCTGTCCCCTTATGCTCAACTGTATTCATGGATATACTTGCAGCACATTTAAATATGAGGGAGCTTCAAAAAGTTTGTGGAAAATTGGATTGAAAGATAAAGTAATTTTTTCATGAACTTTTTGAATCTCCTCATGCATAATATAGAAATATCCTCTATATAACCTATGTGCAATCCTGGGTGTAGCTCCATTTGCTTTCCTATCCATGTTTGGCTTGAGTGTCTAT
>NW_006408641.1:4494330-4498584 GCF_000296735.1 Chrysochloris asiatica
GTAGGCAGATAAATATTTTTATAGCAGTGCTCTCATGTAATATTTGTCCTTTTGTGCTTGAGTAAATGTACTCAGTATAGCACTGTCTAGGTTCATCCATGTCATAAGTGAGCTGTTTTGAAACTTCATCATGATTCTTTAATGTTGCATAGCATTCCATTGTGTGTATGTATCATAATCTGTTTATCCATTCATTTATTGATGGGCACTTAGATTGTTTTCATCTTTTTGCTATTGTAAATAATGCTGAAGTCAACATGGGTGTACATATACATTCATATATGTTCTTGTCACATCACTCGTTTCTCTATGACATATACCTACTAGTGAGATTGCTAGATCGTATGATATTCCTATTGAATTTTTTGGTTCATTTCCCCAAAATGCCAGTGCAGCAAACCCAGTTTCTTAAAAATTCCCTCCTATAGGAACTCTGGTAGGCAGTGGTTACAAATTGGGCTAGTAATCTCATGGTCAAAACTACCAACTGTTCCGTGGGAGAAAGATGAGGCTTTCTGCTCCTACAAAGATTTACAGCCTCAGAAATCCTGTGCAGGGTCACTAGGAGTCGGAACCGACTCCCTGGCACATAACAACAACAGCATAGACATTTAGACTCTCCAGAGCCCCATGTGACATATGCTGCCCTTCAATGGAATCGGTGTCAGTCTGTGAATCATAGTCACTTTCTAGACCTGCTCCACTCTCATTCATATCATATATTCATCCCAGTTGCCATCAAGGTGATTTTGACTCATGAGTGTCATAGTAGACTTGTGCTTCATAACATTTTCAATGGCTAATTTTTCAGAAGTGGATAGCCAGGCCTTTCTTTTAGGTACCTATGGGTGGATTTAAGCTAGTAACCACTAGTTTAACTGTTTGCACCATTCAGGTCATAGCAAGTTCAGGAAGTAGTTTCTGTTGCTCACTGGGCTCCAGACACTATATCACAATACTGCTCTCCTTCTCCATGGATCAAAATCTTTCATGATGATCCCCTTGGTTCAGTATTTCTCACTTGATGGTACCTGTGAAGGTTTTGGGCATAATATCTACCCTGTATGTGACGTATATGAGGTGACAAAGATTCCTACTCTTTGCTTTGCATTATGTCAAAGGATTCCCAGGGAACCGGTTACCAGCGTGATTCAGAAAGTCAAAGAGCAGGTGTTTTGTTTTTTTCATTTTAGTATTTCTCTCTATGGTACAACACTGCAATCCAAGCTAAGTGCTGTCAACCGCATCCATAGGTCAACGAGAATCCCTTTGTACCTTTGAAAGCTTAGCTGCTTTGTTCTGTGTTAGGTGTGCCTTCGTTTTCCCAGAGACTCCACCTGTCTGTCAGTTTGTTGTACTGTGGTGGCTGGCATGGTGACATGATGAAGGAAGCTATGCCACTATATTTCAAATTCCAGCAGGGTCAGCCATAATGGACAGGTTCCAATGAAATTTATAGACTATAGCAAACTAGGAAGAAAGGTCTGACAATCGACTTCTAAAAAAATTAAGCAATCAAAACCCTATGAAGTGCGCCAAAATATTGTCTGATGTATTGATGAGACATGAGCCCACTAGATAGAGAGATATTCAAAATAAACAGCAGCTGCAACAATGAACTTGAATGTAACAATTGTGAAGATACCAGGACTGGATAACAGTCTATTCGGTTGGACCTGGGATTGCCATGAGTTGGAATGGACTCAATGGCAACTGACAACAAGCCCTACCTCAGGCCCCATACCAAAAGCTTTCAATGGAACCACTTCATCAGACCCACAGTGGACCCAGACTGAACTTCAGATGACTCACTGTGGAAGGTGCTACTGAGGTAATGCTCAGTGCAGTGGTAAAACCTTGAGCTCTGAAGTGAAACTTGAAGAGTACTTTTCCCACTTTGCCTAACTTCTTAGCTGTGTGACTTTGTGTAGGCTGTGTAACTTCTCTGTAGCTCAGCTTCCTTATCTCTAACACAAATTTAACATTACTGGTATATACCTCAAAGGGCTATTGTAAGAATGAATTAACTTAATACATGCAAAGAACTTAAAGCAGAATAGACTATATAAGATATACTGTTGTTGTTGTTGTTAAGTGCTGTCAAGTCGATCTCAACCCATAGCGACCCTGTATAGGATTTCCAAGGAGAAGCTGGTGAGCTTGAACCACCGACCTTACAGTTCAAATGACTCTACAGTCTGACACATTAGTGCACAGCGCCACACCAGCACTCCATAAGATATATAGAAGGTTTCAATTAATATTCCTGCTCTGAGTCTGAACTAATGCTATAGCACTAAACAATAACACCCATTTTACTGTTTATTGCTATTACTACTGTTACTGCATTTTGTGGCACTGTAGGATAAGCACTGGACTGCTAACTGCAGGATCAGTGGTTCAAATCTACTAGTTACTCCTTGGAAACCCTGTATAGGGTTTTTACAAGTCAGAACTAACTCAGTGGCATTCACCAGCAAACTACCAAGTTCCATGAATGGAGAAGCAGAAACTTATGTTGCAGAACCCCTATTGCTGTTTCACTTCAATGTAAAGAAAATAAAAATCCTCACTATTGGACCAATAAATAACATCATGATAAGTGGAGAAAAGATTGAAGTTGTCACAAACTTCACATTGCTTGGACCCATTATCAATACTCATAGAAACAACAGTCAAGAAATCACATGACATACTGCACTATGCAAATTTGCAGCACAAGACCTCTTTAATGTGTTCATGAGCAAAGATGTAAGTTTGACGACTTAAGTTGTGCCTGACCCAAGTCATGATATTTATGATAGCCTAACATCCATGTGAAAGTCAGACAATGACTAAGGAAGACCCTAGAAGAATTGATGCATTTTAGTTATGGTGTTGGAGAAGAATATTAACAGTACCATGGACTACTAGAAAAACAAACAAATCTGTGCTGGAAGAAGTACAACCAGCATGTTCCTTAGAAAAGAGGATGGTGAGACTTTGTTTGTCATACTTTGTACATATCATCAAGAGGGACCCGACCCTGGAGAAGGACATCATGCTAGGTAAAGTGGAGGGTCAGCAAAAAAGAGGAAGACCCCCAACATGATGGATTAGCATTGTGGCAGCATCAAAGGGCTCAGGCTAAATGTTCGTGAGGATGGTGCAGGACCAGGCAGTGTTTTGTATAAGATCTCTATGAGTTGGAATAAAACTGAAGGCATCAGTCACTGGAGAAAGATATCATGCTTGGTAAGGTGGAGGGTCAGAGAAAAAGAAAAAGACCCCCAAAGAGATGGATTGGCCAAGTGGCAGCATAGGTGGACTCAAGCATGGCAACAGTAGTTAGTTGGCCCAGGATCAGGCAGTGTTTCATTCTGCTGTGCATAAGGTCACTGTGAGTCAGTACTGACTCAATGGAACCTAACAACAACAAGAACAACATTCCACCACGTGTCTGTCAGTTTGTCATACTGTGGTGGCTTATGAGTTACTGTGATTCTGGAAGCTATGACACCGGTATTTTAAATACCAGCAGGATTACTGGACAGGTTTCAGATGCACTTCCAGACTAAGACAGACTAGTAGTGACAAACTACTTCTGAATATATTTTCTGGCACTATATCTGACAGTGTTTCCCTGCTATTCATAAGGATTAAATAACAGAGAAACACTGTTAGATATAGTGCTGGAAAATAAGCCCCTCAGGTTGGAAGTCACTCAAAATGCAACTGGGGAAGAGCTGCCTCCTCAAGGTAGAGTTGACCATGATGACGCGAATGGAGTAAAAGCTGTGGGAGTAAAGTCCACAGGTCCTTCATTTGATGATGGGCACAACTCAAAATGAAGATAAACAGCTGTAAACCTTCATTAATAATCATAACATGGAATATACAAAGTATGAATGTAGGAAAATTGGAAATTGTAAAAAAAAATTAAATGGAATGTATAAACATCGATATCTTAGTCATTAGTGAGCTGAAACGGACTAGTATTGGCCATTTTGAATCTGACAACCACATGGTTTACTATGCCAGGAATGACAAATTGAAAAGGAATGATGATTCATTCATTGTCAAAAAGAACATATCCAGATCAGTCATGAGGTACAACGCTGTTTGTGATAGGATAAGATCCATGTGCCTATAGGGAAGACCAGTTAATACCACTATTATTCAAATTTACACACCAACCACTAAAGCCAGTGAGGATGAAATGGAAGAATTCTACCAACTTTTTCAATCTGAAATTGATCAAACATGCAATCAAGG
>NW_006408641.1:4499444-4543898 GCF_000296735.1 Chrysochloris asiatica
CTCGGAAACCCTGTACAGGGTCGCTATGAGTTGGTTCCGACTCCAAGGCACATAACAACAACAACACCATAAACCACAGAATTTAGCCCACTATTTTCTAATGAACAAGCATTAACAGCAAACCTAACAAGGTGCCTTGGAGACCTTGGAGACTTCAAGTCTGTCTGCTTGCATTCCTCCTGCCTTTTATCCTTCCTTCCCTCCCCTCCTTCAGTCCTTTCCTCTTTTTTCCTTCAGTTCTTCCTTTCTACCTTTCATTTTATTCTCAGCTAGGGGGAACTTTCCCAGTGAAGTCTCCAACTCATTTTGTTTTTCAGAGTTGAGTCTATTACTTACAAGGACAAGAGAAAAGGACTGAACACAGAGATGAGTGCATATTTAAATAGGCATTGAGATGAAAGGCACTGGCTTATTCAGGAAGTAGAGCTCTTTCATTTGTTTCATCCTGCAGAAAACTGCTTTAGATAAATTCAAAGCAAAATGCCAAACAGAAAAAAAAGCTGAGAGTAAGCCTCCCTCTTGAAAGGTGTATTTGTTTGCAAATCACTCTTCTGACTGGTGAGCTTTATCTGCTGCATTTATGTTATCAGGCTGGGAGGGAGTAACTTGGAGAACTTGTCCCAGCTTTTATTCAGTAAGTGTGTCTATCCTATCTGCAGAGAGATCTGGGATGAACTGGAGATGAGTCTAATCATCTATGATTAATCATATACGATTCTCATCTTATCCAGATTCAGGATAGATGAGGAAGGGCAGGTATCAGACAAAGAGTGGAGGAGGACGATGGGAAATGGAGCAGCAAACTCTTGAAAGACTTGAAGTGCATACAGCCCCAGAGTGTACAAGTCAACATGTTCTGTTTCTTATTAGAGTGTCTCTCTAGTATGTCACATGAGATATGTGGAAAAGTAAAGTTACAAAGTGAGACATTCAGCCATAGGGAGGTTTAGAATAAATGAAGGACTCCCAAGTGAGAACAAACAGGGATTATTATTTAGAGCTTAATATAGAGAGAAAGTCAAAAAGCAAGTTGTTATTGTTGTTAAGTGCCATCGAATCAGTTCTGACACATTGCGAGCCTGTATAGGATTTACGAAGTGTGACTGGTAAGCTTGAACTGCCAACCTTGTAGTTCAAACCGAGCTTGCAGTCTAGCGCATTAACCCACAGCACCACACCAGATGAAGTTGTTGTTGTTGTTAAGTGCCATCGAGTCAGTTCTGACCCATAGAGACCCTGAACAGGGTTTCCGAGGCTGTAAATCTTTACGGGAACAGAAAGCCTCATCTTTCTTCTGTAGTTTCGAACTGCTGACCTTGCAGTTCACAGCCCAATTCGTAACCACTACGCTACCAGAGGAAGTAGGGTAGTGGAAGTGCTTCGTAGAGGGGAAAAATGGTAGGCTTCAGGTATGCACCGAAAGTACCTGAAAGGACTTTGGAGATAGGAATCTGAAGGTGCACTAATTAAAGGCCAGGCATCTTATCTGATCAGTTTGGGGAGTGTATTAGACTCTCTATGGTTGGTCCTGAGTTGGAGCGGAAGTTAACAAGCTGGCCATCAATGACAAGTCCTGACCAATTCATGCCTATAGTTGCAGAGGCTGTGGCTTGCCTTCCTGCACTTCCAATGAGTTGGGATTCTATTACCATGCATGATCTAGTCATTTTCTGCTTGTATATTCAGTCTTTTAGAGAAAAGAGAATTGCTTTCATAATTTATTTGAATAAATACATAGAAAGAAAGAAAAAAAAAAAGGAAAAGGTAAAGTGTTGTTTTTGTTAAGTGCTGTCAAGTCAGTTTCGGCCCATAGTGACCCTGAATATAGGGATTCCAAGGAGCAACTGGTGAGCTTGCACCATCAACCTTGTGGTTCAAACCAACTGTGTAGTCCAGAGCATTAACCCACAGGGCCACATCAGAACTAAGAAACCAAAAAATCAACCACATTGCAGTTAAGTTGTTTCTGACTCATAGTGACCGTGGGGGAGAGGACAGAACTGTCCCATAGGGTTTCCAATGCTGTAATCTTCAAAACAGACTGCCACATCTTTCTCCTTTGAGACTGCTTTGTTGTTGTTGGTAAGTACCATTGAGTCAGTTCCTACTCACAGCAGTCCTGTATAGCAGGGGTGGGGAACCTTTTTTCTGCCAAAATTTATAACATCTTTCATGAGCCATACAAAGTTATCAACCAAAAATTAGCATGCTATATTTGATCAAACATTTCATTAACAGACACCTAATGTGATGACTAAGGAGCTCTGGCAGCGTAGTGGTTACGAATTGGGCTGCTAACCTCAAGGTCGGCAGTTCAAAACTACCAGCGGTTCTGCGGGAGAAAGAGGAGGCGTTCTGCTCCAATAAAGATTTACAGCCTCGGAAACCCTGTACAGGGTCTCTATGAGTCGAAACCGACTCCACGGTACTTTAACAACAACAACAATGCGTCAGACTGCAAAGCCGCTTGAACTGCAAGGTCGGCGGTTCAAGCTCACCAGCTGCTCCTCGGAAACCGTATACAGGGTCGCTGTTGGTTGGAACCGACTCGACAGCACTTCACAACAACAACAACAATGTGATGACTGTGGATTCCTGGTGTGGCATGTAGGATCGACACTGAACTGCAAAACACAAGATCAGCTGTTGAAACCCACCAGCTGCTCCTTGGAAACCCTATACAGAGTCAGTATGAGTCAGAATCAACTCAACGGTGCTTAACAAGAACAATAATGACTGTAACTGCAGTTGCCTTGCCAGGGCTAGACCAAATGATTGGGGGCCAAATGTTCTCCACCCCTGAAGTATAGGGTTTCCAAGGAGCAGCTGGTGGATTTGAGCCTTGCAGTTGAGTATCCTACGGCACCACAGCAGAACTCCATTAGATCACTTTGTTGTTGTTGTCGTTGTCGTTGTTAAGTGCCATCGAGTCGGTACTGACTCATAGAGACCCTATGCACAGCAGAACGAACCACTGCCCAAACCTGGGCCAACCTCACTACTGTTGCCACGCTTAAGTGCATTGATGCTGCCACTTGGCCAATCTATCTTGTTGGGGGTCTGCCTCTTTTTCTCTGACCCTCCACCTTATCAAACATGATATCCTTTTCCAGTGACTGGTCCCTCCTGACAATATGTCCAAAGCATGAGAGATGAAATTTGGCCATCTTGGCCTCTAAGGAGCACTCTGGCTGTACTTCTTCCAAAATGGATCTATTGGTTCTTTCGGCAGTCCATGGCACTTTCAATATTCTCCTCCAACACCATAATTCAAAAGCATCAATTCTGCTCCCGTCTTCCTTATTCACTGTCCAGCTTTCGCATGCATATGAGGTTATTGAAAATACCATGGCTTGGGTCAGGTGCACCCTAGTCCTCAAACTGACATCTTTGCTCTTCAACACTTTAAAAAGTTCTTGTGCAGCAGATTTGCCTAATGCAATACGTCGTTTGATTTCTTGACTGATGCTTCCTGCTTTTGTGAGCGTTGATAGTTGATGAGATCGCTAGATGGGTTTAAACTGTTAACCTTTTTAGTTAATAATCAAGCATTTAACAATTGGGCCACCAGGTCTCCTTAAATTGTATTTGCTGTTTGTTAAGTGCTGTCCAGTTGGTTCTGATTCATAGCAACCCTACACTGGGTTTCTGAGGAGCATCTGATGTATTTGAATCACTGACCTTGTGGTTAGCAGTCCAGTACTTATCCTACAGTACCATATCAGGACTTCAAATTATATTGTTGTTTTCATTAAGTGCCAAGGAGTGGATTCCTCCTCAATCAACCCTGTATACAGTTTCCAAGGAATAGCTGGTAGGTTTGAGCTATAGACGTTGTGTTTAGCATCCAATTCTGATCCTACAGCTGCACACCAGGAGTTCTACAATTATATTGTTGTTGTTGTTAAGTGCTCTCGAGTCATTTCCTACTCATAGCAACCCTATATAGGGTTTCTGAGGAGTGAAAGGTGAGCTTGAACTGCTGACCTTGCAGTTCATACAGCTTTGCAGTCGGCGTATTAACCCACAGCACCATACAAGGACTCCAACATTATATTGTTGTTGTTGAGAAGTGCCGACAAGTCGGTTCTGACCCATAGCGACCCTGTATAGGGTTTCCAAGGAGTAGCTGGTGAGCTTGAACCACCAACCTTGCAGTTCAAATAACTTTGCAGTCTGGCACATCAAACCACAGCACCACACCAGGACTCCAAAATTATATTGTTGTTGTTGTTGTGTGCCTTGGAGTCGGTTCCGACTTATAGTGACCCTGTACAGGGTTTCCAAGGCTGTAAATCTTTATGGGAGCAGAAAGCCTCATCTTTTTCCCGTGGAACAGCTGGTAGTTTCAAACTGCTGACCTTGCGGTTCGCAGCCCAATTCATAACCACTACGCTACCAGAGCTCCAAAATTATATTAGAAACCATATATTTTAATGTTCTAAAAAATTCACTCACTGCCATCAAGTTGATTCCAACTCATAGAAACCCTATAGGAAAGAGTAGATGTGTTCCATTCAGTTTTCAAGGTTGTAATCTTTTCTGAAACAGGCTATCATATTTTTCTCTCATGGAACAGCTGGTGAGTTTGAACCATCAAACTTTTAGTTGCCGGTCGAGCATTTAACCACTGCATTACCAAGCACCTTAGATACAGAAGAGAGGTTCTGATAAATAAATGGATAGTTGTACAGCAAATCAGATCACTGACATCATTCAAGTTAAGGAGAGAGTGGAATAAATATCTAAAATATAGAAGTCAGTTTACATTTTTAATACTTCCCTTAAAAAAGAATAGAGTATCAATGTTTTGTTTACTCACTTATTTGTTTTTCACTTCTGCAAACTGAAATGAGTTTTGCTAAACTGTTCCTACTTCTTTAGGCTGGAATTTTGATTAAACGACCAAATGTCTTTACGCGCTGTACAATATTAAGGATGCTGAATAGAAAAGCACTATAAAAAAATTTTTTTTAAGTTTCAAATAGATTGATCAGAACTATCTCTTAACAATGTGTTATATCACCTCCCAGAGCATTCCCCACTGTTTGAGAGTCTGTTGACATTTCATTACCAACCCTGCAAGGTAAGGTTATAACTTAGCCATTTTAATGTCTACTAACTGAAACTTTAGTACACAGAATCTTTCTGCTTAAGTGCACTCCCCTCCCTGGCTTTTAAAAAACGGAACATAAATTGTCTTTTTTTATTTCTAATTTTTAAATAGAATAGATTTTAGTTGGTCTGGACCATTTTGCTTGCAGCTCAACTGTCAGTAATAAATAATCTATGCAAGACACAATTATAGAAACTAAGAGAAAGCCAGAGTTTAAAGTCGACTAATTTTTATGGTTCCCTACACATAAATGGTCTCATTTTTAGCAATTTTCTTCTCATGAAAACCCCTTTTTAATAATCAACTTGTCTTTGAAGCAGAACATGCACAGTTGCTTTTTTTATTACAATAGCACTGGGATCCTAAATATTGATTGGCATTTCATGTGGCCCATTTTTTCCCTCACCTGCTGATGAAAGCAAATCTATTACAAATTACGTATGTGAAATTCTTTATTATTCTTTGTTACCAAAGTTCTAGAACTAAACACAGAGCTATTTACACATGTGAAAATCATAGACGCTATGTAAATAGATGTTTGTTGAGTATTCATAGCCACAAAGGTTTGAATATTTATAAATCCATCAGGGCCCAGCCCTCCGCTCCTTATAATTCAAAATCATTGTTTTTCTAGGTCTCTAACTGACATGAGCTCTTCCTGAAACATTAAATCTCTGTGGATAAGAAAACAAGAGCACCATTTCCTCATTCCCAACAAATACTAGGAAACTAGCCCAGAGTCCAGGGTAAGGAGGCCAATGTTCTAGACTTGTCCCTATCACTAGTAGACATGTAATCACCAGCTTTCTCTAGCTGTTACTGATTTCAGTTTGCTCACCTGCTAAAGAAGAAATTTTTTAGATAACCTCAGTGTGTCCTTTAAGGGCAACATTCCATGATTATAAAAAATGTGATTAACTACCAGCTGACCTTCTGTTATAAATGAATGAAAGATAGCCTCTGTGTATTGGTCCCAAGTTTTACTTCATAGCAAACTAAGGACCGTTAGTAAAAAGAAAAAAATAAAGCCAAACAAATTTGTACACATCGATTTGCTTTTATTTAAAAAGTCCAAATATGCAAATTTTGGGCCACTACTTAGAGCCTTCTTTCTTTCCATACCATGCAAAATGGTAACCAACATCTGCTAGCCCCAAATAAGGTAACTCCTGTAGTTACAGGGTTTGATTCCTGGTCAAGCACCCAATGCACAGCCACCGCCCTTCAGTCAGTGAATGCTGGTGTGTTGCTATGATGCTGAATAGGTGTTAGCAGAGCTGTCAGACAAAGATGAACTCAGAAGAAAGGTCTGGCAATCTACTTCTAAAAGTCAGCCAATGAGAACCCTGTGGATCACAGTGGTCTTATCTACAACTGATGAGAGTAGCACAGGACTAGACAATATTTAGTTCCTTTGTGTATGGAGTCCCCATGAGCTGGAGTTGAGGACGAACTCAATGGGAGTTAACATTAGCAAAAAGGTGCAATTGCCTTCAGAGCTACATGACACAAAGACTTGCTGCAGGAAGAAACCATCAAGAAACATCGAACCTTCCTCTTCCCTCTCCTTTCCCTGGGGATTTTCATGTTCTCTTCCCCTTCTGCCAGCTTTGTGTGATGTTTGTCTCTGACAGACCCTCTGTGACAGATGAAGCTTTGCATAGGGCTAACAATGCATCAAGTCCAATAAATAGCTAGCTATGAAGTGGTACTAGCCTGTGGTCTTATCTTTTTCCTTCCTCATTTCCAAATCCCCTGACATTTACTACACATTTCCCAAATTTTATGTTTTTAAAAGTAGGAGTGCCAAACTGATGCTCTGAAAAAAATGATAAGCATTGTTTAATTTCATAGTTTTGTCATAACTTCACATCATTGTTATAAAAGCATCCATATTTTCTACAAAATGAGTGAATGTCATGAGTTCCTTGGACCCCAGGTCCCAGAAGATCCTTCGGTCAATTGTATAGCATAGTCCATAAAAACACTGTTTTACATCTTACTTTGGTAAGTAGTGACTAGGATCGTTAAAAGCTCATGAGTAGCCATCTATGGTGCAGCTATTGGTCTCTTCCTTCCTATTAACAGAAAACAAGAGTGATGAAAATTGAAGGTACTTGGAAACAATTAATCCAATGGACTAATAGAACATGGGAACATCAGAACTAGATGGTGTCTGGCTACCACTACCAATTGCTCTTAAAGGGATCACATTAGAAAATTCTAGATCAAGTAAAAGAAAATATGGAGCAACACTCAAAGTTATAGAAAGATAAGTCTCACTGGTCAGATAGAGATTGGTCGAACAGTGATAGTAGGACACTTAGTCATCCTTCAGGTCGGGAACTTAACTCACCCATAGCTTCATTTTTAGCCAAGCAGTCATGAGGTATACACACCATAGAATGACCAACCATTTGAAATCAAAACAGGAAAGCAGCTCAGAGCTAGTATACTCATCCAACTGAAAGTCATAGAACAAAGTAGATGGTCAAAGATCTGCCCCAAACTTGAGAAGTACAGCCAGAGTGCTCCCTGGAGGCCAAGATGTCCAAACTTTGTCTCTCATATTTTGGACATATTGTCAGGAGGGACCAGTCACTGGAGAAGGATATCATGTTTGGTAAGGTGGAGGGTCAGAGAAAAACAGGAAGACCCCCAATGAGTTGGATTGGCCAAGTGACAGAATTGATGGACTCAAGTGTGGCAAAAGTAGTGAGATCAGCCCAAGATCGGGCAGTGTTTCGTTCTGCTGTGCATAAGGTAGCTAATGGTCCGGTACTGACATGATGATGGCACCTAACAACAACAACAACAGTGAGCACAGATTGAGTTCAGAAACAGTATCCCTATAACAATGAAGTCAGCAAGTAATTCATTGTTCAGTGCGGTTTCCCAGTATTGATTTCTCACATCCACTTCTTGCCCTGGTGAACGCCAGTTCTAAGTAAGAACAACAAATAAGAGATGATAATTGAGAAAGAATAGGCATAGTTCTCTGCCTAGAGATCTGTGCATCTAATGAATTATCTTCATGGACTTGGGGCAGAATAGCAAGAGCAGGTTTTGGGGGAAAGGCAAATTGGCTTCACAGAACTCTTTCTTTATACTTTTCCTGTACTTGGTAGTGGTGGTGTTAGTGTGCCATGGAGTTGGTTCACAGAGATCTTGTGTAGAGCTTCCTAGACTGTGAATCTTCATGGGAGCAGAAAGCCTCATCTTTCTTCTGCATAACATCTGGTAGTTTCCAATTTCTGACCGTGAGATTAGCAGCCCGATTCATAACCACTATGGTACCAGAGCTCCTTAGTTGTAGTTGTTATGTGCTGTGGAGTCAGTTCTGACTCATAGCGACCCTGTACACGGTTTCTGAGGCTGTAAATCTTTATGGGAGCAGAAAGCCTCATCTTTCTCCCACAGAACATCTGGTAGTTTCAAACTGCTCACCCTAAGGTTAGCAGCCCAATTCGTAACCACTACCTACCAGAGTACCTTCTAATTTTTAAATACTTAATACTCCATCAAGCTTCTGCATGAAAATGAACAAGATGCTATTAATTTTTCGCTGAATTTAGCAGATCAGAAAGATGGCTATCTGGACTTATGGTATTCACTAAACCTCTCATTCCATTATGGCCTTGACCTCTCACTGACTTCACTCCACTGAATTAACTGTATAATAAATAGATACTGCCTTGCCTAAATAATCCTACCCCATACCCACAGGTTCAGTACTCATTCTGGCATGGCACAGACTCTATTTTTCAGCCTTAAATACAATCCTTTGCCCTTAATCCATATAACCCTATTCTGCATGAACTTCAGTTTCAGGATTTTCTCTCTGCATTCATTCAGGAAAGAGCAGTGGATGGGGCTATTATGTACTGGGGAGGAAATGGTAAACAAAGGACTCCTGCTGGTCATCTTGTACCCACTTCCTACAGTTGACTTTCAGGACTTAAGAATGTAGATTTTTATCCTGATGTGGTATCACAGCATAGCTCACACTCTAATTTTTACAACAGTATTTTTTTTTTACCTGACTCTTCCCTGGGCAAGAAAACAATTATGAATGCTGACTCCTATTGGCCTAAAAAGAGTTACAGAACGTTGTGTTACTGCTTTCAGAATTTGCTATTACAAAATCTATAATATAACCAAAGTTTAATAGCCTCACCCTTTTTCCTGCTAATTTAGTTATTTTTGTTTTGCTGCCATCTATGGAGTCCTGGTGTGGCCCTGTAGGATAAGCAATGGAATACAAAGTCATTTGAATCACAAGGTTGGTGGTTCAAACTCACCAGCCACTCATCAGAAACCCTAAACAGGGTCACTATAAGTCAGAACGGACCCAGTGGCACTTAACAACAATAGATTGTTTGAACTCTTGGTGTGATGCTGTAGTATAAGCACTGGACTGTCACCAAAAAGGTTGGTAGTTCAAACCCACTACCTGCTCCTTGGAAACCCTATACAGTCACTGTGAGTTGGAACCAACTCAATAGCACTTAAGGAAAGCTAGAACAATGTTGCATTTTGTCCTAAAATAGAAGGAATGCACATAAAGATGAGAGGTATTTTCTTTAAATATGAAATAGTTATGAAGTAATCACAAAAAGTAAACTGATTGTGGGTGTAATGTACCAGTGTTTCCTCATTATGACTAATTTTATTGTGATATTTCTGTTTTGAATGCAACACTTGTATGTATTAAAAATAATAAAATGACCATTTAGATTTGTAAATGGTATCCCATGACAATATTTGGGATACTTTTTATTATTAAAAGTACTATCTATGTATTCCGATTTTTAAAATGTATTTCATTTCTATGTGTAAAATAATTAGGAGATGTTTAATCAAGGGGGTAATATTTAAGAATCTAGTGACTTCCTCAGTGTGAAATAGATGAATAATCAGAATATAGTCCAACCATTTGCTTTCAAGTTGACTGTATTTCTTGGCAGTTAGGGTAGAACTGTGTCTAGAAGGGTTTTCAATGGCTAATTTTTTTTTAAAGAAATAGATTGCCAGACCTTTCTTCCAAGGTGCCTCTGGACAAACTCAAACCTCCAGCCTTTTGGTTAGCAGCTGAGCATATAATCTGTTTGCACTGTCCACACACTCAAGAAAATGGCCAGATCCTCTTAATCTGCATTCCCCCCTGCTATTGGTCTTCCACTGAGCTGTACAGGCAACCATCATCATTCATGTGTTTGTTTCAAACACTGGGCTTTCATAGCTTTAATTTCCTAGGATGTCTGTGGTTCTAAGCTACACTTTGTGAGTTTACCTTCCTAGACATGTCCCAAGTGTTGTTGTTTTCTGATGATGCAATGCCAACCGCATTCATTTGTGCTGGACTCTAACTATTTATACCACTTAATTTTCACCCAGATTTCAAGGCCAGTTTAAATATACCTTCCTTGCTCACTACATTCCAATTCTTCTTCTCTGAACTCCTTACTTCTAACCAACACCATGCTGCTTAGGCTTGAGTGACCTTATTAGATGTGTTATGTTGAGTAAGTTGTTTAGTTGTTTGCAGCTTCTATTTCCTTTTGAAAAGGATGACCCTTCTCTTCCTTGTTCCATATTTCTACACTGGTCTCCAGATAAAAGAAACTTAGCCTTTATTCATCTCTGCCAAAGGGTCCTGGAAGTATCTTCTATATACATCCCATCTTGTTTCTCTCATCACAGAGAGTAGCTTGTTTCAAAATTGAAAAATGTTACCTTCATTGGGTCATGCTCACTAAAGCAGCATTTATGGTTGTTCTTGCTTTTATTAAACAAACTAATTGTCAGAGAGTCTTGGTATGGCACTGTAAGCACAAAACTGCTAAGCTCAAGGTCAATTATTCAGACCCACCAGCTGCTCTTAGAAATCCTGTGCAGGGTCACTGAGTCAAAACAAACTCGACTGCACACGTCAACAATAAATTGTAAGATAGATTTTAGGTGCTCATAAAAATTTAAGAGAGAGAGGCAGCAAGATGGCAGACTAGGCAGAAAGGCTGTATGTACATTCTACAAAAAAGATTTGGATAACTAAAAGAAACAGAGGCAGATGACAGTCTTGGAACTCTTGAGTTTAGATTAAGGGATAAAGAAGTGGATTGAATGCTTACTAGGAGCTAGAGAGCTAGGCAGGCACAGTGAAATAATCTCAATGCTGGTGATATGAGAGAGCAACCAGATGGGCACAGCCATCTTGAGCTTTTTGAGCTACTTCAAAGACAAAAAATGTATTGGTGTTACACATACTTGTGACTCACAAAGACAAAGATGGTATTTTTCCTTGTTCCCCACCAGAGGTGAAGTCGACCTCTAGGACAGTCCCACTCTCTTGCTGTCCACTCTCCCAGGGGTTAGAACTGCATGGTTGTCGGTCCCATTATAGGAGGGGGAAGCTGTCCATATTGACCCCATTCTTGCCAGTCCTGCTCCATATTTGCAAAGTAGGCTCTGGCCAGCCCTGGATTAGCACTCACTATGAGAAGCCGCTGAACAGGAGACGCAGCTAAACAGACATATGGGGAGGAAACCACATTACCCTAAGGACTAGAGGTGTGGCTGACCCCCATCCATGTACACTCCCAGGGAAGCTCCTGGGGAGATAGCAGCACCAACCCTGGCGTATCTGAAACCAGGTGTGGCCCATTTCAGAACTGCAGAACTGTAATGAGCCCTGGACCACAGACACCTCATGCCCTTTTCTACCCTCTGGAATGGAAATAGTCTGATACCCCAGCTACCTTGTGGTGTGCATGCACTACTTCCTGATTGGGTATCCAGAACAGACAGCTAACCCTACAGGAACTCCACCTAGGTTTGAGTGTTATCCCCTCATCCTTACAAAGACCAAGAGGCAGTCATTTGAACAGCACAGGAGGACACTGGCATGGTTTAAAATCAGGAAAGGTATGCATCAGGGTTGTATACTTTCACCATACTTATTCAATCGGTGTACCAAGCAAATCCTCTGAGAAACTGGATTATATGAAGAAGAGCAAGGCATCAGAACTGTATGGAGGCTCATTAATAACCTGAAATATGCAGATGACACAACCTTGCTTGCTGGAAGTGAAAAGAATTGAAGCATTTACTCCTGAAACTCTAAGACTAACAATTTCAATATGGATTATCTATCAATGTGAAGAAAACGAAAATCCTCACAACTGAGTCAGTAAATAGCATGCAATAAATGGACAAAAGATTAAGCATGTCAAATACTTAATTCATTTTGCCTGTATCCACAATCAACACTCATGGAAACAGTCAAGAAATAAATTGAAATATTACATTGGCCAAATCAGCTGCAAAAGACCTCTATAAGTTTTAAAAAGCAAAGACGTCAGTTTGAGGACTAAGGTGAGCCTGAACCAAGTCATGGTATTTTCAATTGTCTCATATGCATGTGAAAATTGGACAATGAATAAGGAAGACCATAGAGAACTGACACCTATGAAATACGATGTTAATGAAAAATATTGAAAGTATCCATGGACTTCCAGAAGAAGAGATAAATCTTACTTGAAAGTACAACCAGAATTCTCCTTAGAAGTAATAGTGGTGAGACTTCATTTGTTGTACTTTAGGCATTTTGTCTGAAGAAGGACATCGGGCTACATATAGTAAAAGGTTAGAGAAAAAGAGGAAAACCCTCAGCAAGATAGACTGACATAGTGGCAGCAACAATGAGCTTTTCAAACATAACAGCAATTGTGAGGATGATACAAAACTGAGCACTACTTCCTTCTGTCCGTAAGGTCCCTATGAGTTGGAACCAACTCAATGATATCTAACAACAACCAAAGCCACTGAATTGCTCTAGCTCTCCCTGTAGTATGTTAAGAAGAACTTTCCTATGGGTGGATAAAATACCCCAGTGCTTCTTTGATCCAGCACATTGTAGCTCAGTTACTTCTTTTAGTTGATCAGTACATTTTATGTACTTACTTTTATTCTTTAATGGAGTCCTGGTGTGGCGCTGTGGGTTAATGCGCCAGACTGCAAAGCCGTTTGAACTGCAAGGTCGGCGGTTCAAGCTCACCAGCAACTCCTTGGAAACCCTATATAAAATTGCTATGGGTTGGAACCAAGTCGACGGCACTTAACAACAACAACAACTTTTGCTCTTTAGGGGAATTTAGAGGAGCACTGCTCATGTAGTGGTTAAATGCTTGACCGTTAACTAAAAGGTCAGCGGTTGGAAAACACCAGCCTCTACACAGGATGATAATGTGCCAGTCTGCTTCCATAAAGATTTACAGCCTTTAAAAACCCTATGGGGAAGTCCTACTCCATCTTAGAGGGTGCTATGATTCAGAATCGACTTGATGGCAATGAACATCAAGGGTTGTTTGCTTTGCAAGGATTTGGGTAAGTTTTTGTTTTGTCTTTGTGCTTTGCAACATTTTTTGTTTTGCAAGGATTGAGAAAGTTACATTTGAGGCTTATGCTGTTGTTACGTGTCACTGAATTGTTTCTGACTCAAAGCTACGCTATGTACACAGGCGGACACAATGCCTGATCCTGTACCATCTTCACAATTGTTGCTGTTTGAGCCTGTTGTTGCAGCCACTGTATTAATCCAATTCATTGGGGATCATCCTCTGTTTCATTGACCCTCTAACTTTATCACCATGATTTCCTTCCCCAAGGACTGGTCTCTCCTGAAAACATATTCAAAATACAGGAGACAAAGTCTTGCCATCCTTGCTTCTAAGGAACTTGTTATCTCCACTTCTTCCAACACAGACTGGAAGTCCATGCTACTTTCAAAATTATTTACCAACACCATAATTCAAAGGCATGAATTCTTTTCCAGTCTTCCTTATTCATTGTCCAACTTTCACATGCATAGTAAGCAATTGAAAATAACATGGCTTAGGTCAGGTGCACCTTAGTCTTCAAAGTGACATCTTTACTTTTGAACAGTTTAAAGAGGTCTTTGGAGATTTCCCAGAATACAATACATTTTTTTATTTCCAGACTGCTGCTTCCATGTATGTTGATTGTACGTACAAATAAAATGAAATTCTAGACAATTTCCGTGTCTTTTGTTTATCATGATGCCATTTATTATTTCAGTTGTGAATATTTTTGTTTTCTTGTTGAGGTACAATCCATACTGAAGATTTATTTTTCTTTTTATCTTCGTCAGTAAGTGTTTCAAATCCTCTTTTCTTTCTGCAAGCAAGGTTGTTTCAGCTCCATATTGTAAGCTGTTGATGGGTCTTCCTCCAAGCCTGTTATCACATTCTTTTTCATACAGTCCAGTTTTTTTGGAATGTTTCCTCAGCATGCAGATTGAATAAATATGGTGAAAGGATAAAAACCTGATTCACACCTTTCTTGATTTTTAACCAAACAGTATCCTCTTTTTTCTACAGAACAATCAACTCTTGTTCTATGTATAGGTTGCAAATGAGCATAATTAAGTGTTCTGGAATTCCTATTATTCACAATGTTATTAATAATTTGTTGTGGGTCACACAATTTAATGTCTTTACATTGTCAGTGGAATACAGATAAATATATTTCTGGTATTGTCTGCTTTTAGGCAAGATCCATTTGATATCAGCAATGACATTTCTTGTTCCATCTCCTGTTTTATATCCAGCTTGAATTTCTAGCAATTCCCTTTAGTTATACTGCTGAAACTATTTTGGTTTTTTGTTAATTATCTGCCAAAAAATTTTATTTGTGAATGATAGTAATGAGGCTGTTTGATATTTTCAAAATTCTGTTGGATTGCCTGTTTGGGAATTGGCAGACAAATGGATTCTTTCTATCTGTTGACCAGTTAGCTGTCTTCCAAATTTTACATAGAAGAGTGAGTTCTTCTAATGCAGCATTAGTTGTTGAAAATCTCAACTGATATTCCATTAATTCCTATAGCCTTGATTATCACCAAGGCTTTTTGTATAGCTTGGACTTCCCCATTCAATACCATCATTTCATGATTGTAGGATACCTCCTGATATTATTTGCCATTGACTAATTATTTTTGTTACAGAAACTGTGCATTCCTTCCATCTTCTTTTGATGTTTACTACATCATTCAAAGGAGCTCTGGGAGCATAGTAGTTACGAATTGGGCTGTGAACCGCAAGGTCAGCAGTCTGAAACTACCAGCTGTTCCGCAGGAGAAAGATGAGGTGTTCTGCTCCCAGCCTTGGAAACCCTGAATAGGGTCGCTATGAGTCGGAACCGACTCCACGGTACACAGCAGCAGCAGCATTCAATATTTTACTCATGAGATCTTTCAATATGGTGTTTTTGCTGTTGTTGTCATTGTTATTATTGTTAGGTGCCATCAAGTTGTTTCCAACTCACAATAACCCCATATAGTATTTCCAAGGAGTGGCTGGTGGGTTTTAATGGACAATCTGTGACTAGTAGGCTAGTGCTTATTCCTACAGTGCCACATCAGGACTCCTTAATATGGTGGTGTCTTGTTTTGTGCCATCAAGTCAGTTCTAATTCATAGTGTATAGAAACTGTATAAAGTTTTCAGGAGCAATTGATGAGTATGAACTGCTCACCTTACGGTAAGCAGTCCAGTGCCTATCCTACAATGTCACACCAAGACTCCATGCATCTTAAAAATCAAAATGTATGCTACCAATCTACAAAATCTTTCTCAATGGGGCCATTCATTTATTTATTCAACATACAGTATGGGAGCACCTTCCATATTTCAAGCATGCTGCAAGATCCTTGTGATTCATTGGTGAGTGACACAAATATTCTTTCACCCATGCCTTCTCATAAAGCATCAAGTTTAGCAGAGAAGATCAACACCAAAATGAAAAGAAAGGAAGGAAGGAAGGAAGGAAGGAAGGAAGGAAGGAAGGTAGGAAGGAAGGAAGCAAGGAAGGAAGGTAGGAAGGAAGGAAGCAAGGAAGGACAGTATAAACTGTCATGGGTTTATATAGATAGAGGACTACAGCTTAACTTCCACAGTGATTAAGTTGTAAAATACAATAGGAAAGGTGTTCTTTTAAAAAATAATTGCTTTAGCATTGATTCCCATTCATGACAACTCAATATGAGTCAGAGTAGAACTGTGCTCCACAGGATTTTCAATGACTGGGATTTTTTGGATTTAGATAACTAGACCTTTCTCTCTAGATACATGTAAATGAATTTAAATCTCCAACCTTTTGGTTAGCAGTCTAGTTTATGAACCATTTGGACTACCTAGGGAATCTAGGAGAGATGTAGGTAGTGGAAAGAAACTGACAGATAGACATAGAGAGAATCAGAGAGGCAAGGGAAAGATAGAAAACTAAAAATAAACAGAAAAAGAGGCAGATTAAAATACAAATTAAGCGACCAAGAGCTAAATAAGGCATGACAATGATGAAGACAAAATGATGAGTGCAGGGAATGATTGGTGGCAGGACACAGTGAATGCCTGATTTTACTTCCACAGAATTATTACTCATCTTCTGCATTGTGGGCTCTAATTTCCTAGTCTTAGTCCACATGGTGTCAGGGGAATGGAACCTATATCCTGTATGGGAGAAGGATGGAAAGTATGCTCCCAGTCTGGAAGATGTATAGCTCAGACTTGAACATGAAGTATCAAGGCAAGCCAGGGAAACATTTGTTCTATAGCCAGTAAATTCAGGTTATATGCTTTGAATAAAGATGCTATAGAAGAATTCTGATAGACTAACTGCCTCGTTATCTAGGTACAAGTTACAAATGAGCACAATTAAATGTTCTAGAATAATCATACTTTGCAATGCTGACCATACTTTGTTATAATCCATACAGTCATATGCATTTGCATAGTTTAAAAAGTACAAATAGACATCATTTTGATATTCTCTGCCTTTAGTAAAGATCCTTCTGACATCAACAATGATATCCCTCATTCCACGTCCTCTATGGAATCCAGCTTGAATTTCTGGCACCTATCTGTCAATGTAGTGCTAAAATGGTTTTAGAATTATCTTAAGCAAATATTTACTTGCATGTGATATGAATGACATCGTTTGACGATTTCTGCATTCCATTGAGACACCTTTCTTTGGGATGGGCACAAATATGAAAATTTTACAATAGATTGACCAGGTAGCTCTCTTGAAATTTCTTGGCACAAACAAGTGAGCATTTCCAGTGCTTCATCAGGTTTTGAATCATGTTGATTGTATTTAAACAATTCCAGGAACCTAGTTTTTTGTCAATGCCTTTATTGCATCTTGGACTTCTGTCTCCTCTATCATAGGCTTTTGGTCATATGCTACCTCCTGAAACAGTTTAATGTTGACCAATTCTTTATGGTATAATGTGTATTCCTTCTGTCTTCTCTTGATGTTTCCTGCATCAATCAATCTTTTGCCCATTTGTTATTAAGCACTGTCCAGTTTGTTTTGACCTACAGTGACTCTTCGTAGGGTTTCTGAGGCTGTAAACTTTCTGGTGGGCTCAAACCACTGACTTTGTGGTTCACAGTACTGGGCTTATCCTACAAAGCAACTGCATTCCCAATTTTTTCCAGAGAATCCTTCAATGTTGTAACCTGAGGCTTGATTTTTCTTCCCCCTTCATTTCTTTAAGCTTGAGAAATGCTGAGCATGTTCTTCCCTTTTAGTTTTCTAACTCCAGGTTTTTGGACATTTTATTAACCTACTTGGCTTTGCTTCTGGTGCTATCCTTTGAAATTTTCTGTTTAGCTCTTTTGCGTCCTAATTTCTCCCAGTTGCTTTAGCTTCTCATGCTCAAGAACAAGTTTAAAAGTCTCTTCTGACATTGATTTTTTTTTCTTTCCTGTCTTTTTACTGACCTTTTTTTACATACGATGTTCTACATGTCATCCCATAATTCTTTTGATCTTTGTCACTAGTAGCTTATATATCAAATCTCTTCTTGAGATGGTCTCCAAATTCAAGTGAGATATACTCAATGTCATAGTTTGGGACCAGTGATATGTTTTAATTTTCAACAACTGATGGTCTGTTTCACATTCAGCTCATAGCCCAGCTTTGGCTGAGATAATGTGTTTCTCCATTCCCCCTTCCCATATACATAGTCAATTTATTCCTGTGTATTCCATCTGGTAAGACCCATGCATTGCTGAAGAAAGGTATATGCAATGAATAAATCATTGGTCTTGCAAAATTCTATCCTAAGATATCCAGCCTCATTTCTATCACCATGGCTATATTTTCCAACTACTGATCTTCTCTTTGTTCCCAAATTTCATGTTCCAGTCACCAATAATTATCAATGCATCTTGATTGCATGTCTGATCAGTTTCAGACTGAAGAAGCTGGCATGGTTTTTTTTTCCATTTCATCATCTTTAGCTTTAGTGATTGGTGCATAGATTTGAATAATAGTGCTATGAACTGGTCTTCCCTGTGGGAGTTTTGGATGAAAGATTTCAAAGTAATAATTTACTCAGTATCTACCATGTCTCAATTTTCATGTAAGTCTTTTGGGCTTTGAGGAAATATTTTTATTGAAATATATGTACAAAATGAAGAGAAGCATAGCAAGTGAAATCAGTTCAATCTTTCTTCATTTATATTTTATTGCAAGGAAGATAAATTAAGCAACTACAGGAATTTACTGAGGAATGTAGATAAATAACAAAAATATCAGCAACTGCAGCTATCATTTTCAATTGCTTTTTATGTGTCTGCTTCACACTGGACTAAGCACTTTTCTTGTATTTGCATTTATTTTTAGTAACTAAGTTATGATGTGTGTTATCTAGATTAAAATGAAAAATTCCCTTCAATTAAAACAAACAAATAAAAAACTTGAAACCAATTGTTAAGTAGCTGCCTAAATTTCTACATAGGCAGAGAAGTTGATGCTTCATCCAAGTGCAAGATGGGCAGCCAGGGTTTATGAAGGCTGTAGTGGGACAGGAAAACCAGAAACTGGGACTATTTCTCTTTCGCACTCACATCAATTTCATTTTTCAGAGTCCTTAAATTTTATGAAGTTTGTTTTTCACTATTGTTTCCTATCTCTTGGTCATGTCTATAGCTGAGCCATCATTGAGTCTACAAGAGTTTTCAACCAAAACCCCTATTACTGATTGACTTCAATAATATCCTCTCAATACAAATTTATCTGGGAAAGAAATTTAATTAACATCCCTCATTACTTAGGCCAGCCCTTTCACCATGTACTGTAGCAAGAACAGTTCTCCATAAAGAAATCAGGATTATACTAGTATCCCAAACAAGCTCTGGCAATTTCTAAACTGTAATTAGACTCAATCAGTAATTAGAAAAGATTGAAAGCTTTCTGGAGGATATTTAGTCTAAACTGGTCATTTGAACTGGGAAGATCTGATCTTGCAGATGAAGTGTTGGAGTCTTTCAGACTAGGGCATAACATGAAGGGTGTTAGGAAAGAGGGAGTGGATAGAGAAGATTCTGGAGTGAGTGAAAGGGCTTTTGTTTATGAAGGAGATTATTAGAGTTAAATGTGATGCTTTTCTTCCTTCTTCTGAGGACTTGTCTTTTCTATTTGCTTTCTTTTTGTCTCACAAAATATGTTATCCAATATTCTGAGCTTCACAGAATTTCTACCCTTTGTAATGATAGGATGTGGCAAATTCCAAGGGAGTTGGTTTCAGAGCACCTCCCTTCAATGCAGCTAAACAACCTCAGTAATTCAACATCCCTATGGATCATTCTTTTGTATCTATCAAGTGCTTGCTTCACTGGATCATTATAAGATCTAAATTGAGTTCTTGATTACTGAAGCAGAGCCATTCTATTAAATTATTTAAACCATGAATCTCACAAATGTCTTTTCCTCATAATCTCTTAAATTGAAGGCAAACAAGATTGATTAAAAGTCCAGCTTTGAATCATAACTAATACTTCCAGATTATTCCATATTCCACATTTTTTATCTACTTAGGATTCATCTATCTAGGATTCAAAGCAGAGTCCTGGTGTGGCACTGTGGGCTAATGCATCAGACTGCAAAGTAGTTTGAACTGCAAGATCGGTAGTTCAAGGTCACCAGCTGCTCCTTGGAAATCTCCACTATACAGGGTCGCTATGGGTTGGCATCGACTCGACAGCACTTTAACAACAACAACAATAGGATTCAATGCAGATATAAAATCCTTATTCAGTTTCAGATGCTGATGATCAAAGTTGTCATCTTCATTTATAACCACCCACTCTTACTGCTCATTCATGTTTTACAAAGCTCTACTCAACATGGTTGACTTTCATTAATAGATGTAAAATAATTTATCATTTAGTGTGATTAATTTTGTTAATTAGATGATCTATCTTGAAATACAGGATGGCAATTATTTCTAAGATAATTATTTTTATGTCCCCATCTTTTCTCTGATAATGCATTTTTGGAATATACATACTAAGTAGGAAATGACTTAATGGACACTAATTATAAATTTTAGCAGCCTTTACATTTCCCCTTTCAATCTTAAAAGTTTGGGATGTTTTATCTAAAAAAATAGTTCGTAGTCTATTAGTCTCTCTATGTATGCATATACAGAATGTTATATTCTGATGTTGTTAAATGCCATAAAGTCTGTTCTCATAGCGAGCCTATATAGGGTTTCCGAAGAGCAATTGGTGAGTTTGAAAAGTCAACTTTGAGGCTCAAACTGACCTTGCAGTCCAGCGCATTATACTTCAGCACCAAACAAGGATTCCATGTTATATGTATCAACCAAGAATTATAAAGATGAAAAGGTAACTCAATTCAAACTTACCTAGAGTTTTCAAATAGCATTTTTTTAAATGTTTATAATTGACGTATAGTGAAAAAATGTAATTAATTAAAAATATCTATCTATCTATCTATCTATCTGGAAGCTTCAGGACAAGAAGTGAAAGCACACCGATGTCTTTCATTTCTTTTATCTAAGACTCAATAGTGAGCTCAAGGTTAAGAATTGTGACCTAAGATTGGCAAAAAGTAAGTGTTACTTTTATGCTAATGTACTAAATAAAAATACAAATTTATTATCTTATAATTCTAGAGGATAAAAGTCCAAAATGGGTGTTATGGGCTATCATCAAGGGGTCAGCAGAGCTGTATTCCTCCCAGGTACATTTGTAGCTTACCAGAGCTACCTCAAGGGATTTGACTATGTGCAGTGATTAAGCATTTGGCTGCAAACTGGAAAGTCAGTGGTTTGAAGCCACCAGCCACCTTATAGGAGAAAGATGTGGCTGTCTGCTTCCGTAAAGACTACTCTTGAAACCCAGATGGGGACAGTTATATTCTGTAGAGTTGCCATGAGTAGTCCAAATTAACTAAACAACAATGAGTTTGGTTTTAAAGGTTTTAGCAGTTGTCTACAAGGCTTGACACAAGTCCCCTCCTCAGTCTTCAAAGCTGAACAACTTTAAATCTCTTTCCTCTCTGCCATCTGCTTCCATCTCCCTCTCTCTAACTCTGACTCTCCTTCATCCTTCTTAGAATAACCCCTGTGATTAGCCCACCTGAATACTCTTTCTTTCTCTAACTTATTTATCTAATCATCTCTGAAAAGTACTTTTTGCTATGTAAGTTAACTTTGATGTTGTGAATTACTTGATCTGGATCTTCGAGTTATAGTCTTTGTAATTCTTACTAAAAGGTGAGGTCGTTTTGTTGTTGCTAGATGCAGTCTAGTCAGTTCCTTCTTGTAACAACTTTATGTACAAGAGAAAGAAACTTTGCTTGGTCCTGTGCTATCATTATAATCACACACCTAAGGTTGGGCTCATTGTTCCAGCCACTGTGTTAATCCATCTTGTTGAGGGTCTATTTTTTGTTTATCCTGTACTTTTCCATTCCATCTCCACTGGCTGGTTTATCAAAGTACATGAGATGAAGTTGGGTATTATTGTTAGGTGTCATCAAGTCACTACTGACTCAAAGCCAATCTATGTACAACAGAACAAAACATCACCCAGTCCTGCAACACCCACACAATTGCTGTTACCTTAGAACGAATTGTCTTTTCTACTATCTCGGTCCACTTTTCTAAGAGTGATAGTCTTTTCCAGGGACTCACCCCAGCTGACAATACATACAAAGTACAAGAGATGAAGTCTCACCATCCTTGCTGTTAAGGAGTGTTTTGGCTCTATTTTTTCAAAGAAAGATCTGGCAGTCCATAGTATTTCCTATATTCTTGAATACCATAAAAATGTATCAGTTCTTCTACATCCTTCCTTATTCATTGTCCAACTTTCATATGCATATGAGGAGACTGAATATACCATGGCTTCAGTAAGGCACACCTCAGTCCTCAAACTTCATCTTTGCTCTTTGGCACTAGAAAGAGGCCTTTTGCAGCAGATTTGTATAATGCTGCTTCCATGAGTGTTGACATTGGATCCAAGCAAAATTAAATCTTTGACAACTCAATCTTATCTCCTTTTATCATGATGCTAGTTTTTTTGTCCAGTTGTGAAGCTGCCTTTTTTTTTCCCCATCACATTTATGTGCTATCCATACTGAAGGCTGTGGTCTTTGATCATCATCAGTAAATAATTTAAGTCATCTTTTTTTCCAGCAAAGAGGGCTGTATCATCTGCATATCTCAGGTTAATGAGTCTTCCTTCATTCCTGATGCCATGTTCTTCATATTATCCAGCTTCTCGATTTATTTGCTCAACATATAGAGTTAAGTAAGTGTAATGAAAGGATAAAACTCTGGCATACAAGTTCCCTGATTTTAAACCATTCGGTGTCCCCTTCTTCTGTTCTGATAACTGCCTCTTAGTTTATATCTAGGTTTCTCATGAGCACAATGAGGTGTTCTGGAATACCCATATTTTGTCATCACCTATACGGCCAAGAGTCTTTGCATAGTCAATAAAGCACAAGTAAGAATCTTTCTGGTATCCTCTGTTTTTAGCCAAGATCCATCTGACATCTGCAGTGATACATTTAGTTTCATGTCCTCTTCTGAAATGGGCTTGCATTTCTGGATATTCACTGTTGATGTATTGTTGCAACCATTCTTTAGTTATCTTCAGCTAAATTTTACTTCCATGTGGTATTAATGATATTGTTCAATGATATCCACATTCCATTGTGTCTGCTCTCTTTGGAATAGGTACAAATATAGGTCCATTCAAAACAGTTGGTCAGGTTTTGACCAAAACAGGCCTTCCAAGTTTCTTTGCGTAGATAAGTGAGTGTTTTCAGTGCTGCATCAGTTTGTTGAAATGTTTCAGTTTGTATTCTGACAATTCCTGGTGTCTTGCTTTTTGCCAATGCTTTCAGTTCAGCTTCGACTTCTTTCTTAAGTACCACTGGTTCTTGATCACATGCAACTTCTTGAAATGGTTGAACATTGTCCATTTCTTTTTGATATTCCATCCATCTTCTTTTGATGCTTTCTGCATCATTCAGTATTTTACCTCTTCCTCCAATATTGCCACCTGAAGCTTGAATTTTTCTTCAATTCTTTTAGTTTCAGAAATGCTGAGTGTGTTCTTCCCTTTTTGTTTCCTAACTCCAGGTCTTTGCACATTTCTTTATAATACATGACTTTGTCTTCATGAAATGCCTTTTGAAATTTTCTTTTCAACTCATTTACTTCCTCATTTCTTCCATTCACTTCAATTTCTCTAAATTCAAGAGCAAGTTTCAGAGTCTCTTCTGATATCCACTATTGTCTTTCCTTTATTTCCTGACTTTTTAATGACATTCTGCTTTTTTCCTGTATGATGATCTTGATAGCATCCTACAATCTTCTTGTCTTCGGTCATTAATGTCAAATCTGTTCTAGAGATGGTTTCTAATGTTAGGTGTGATATATTTTGACTCTAATGGACTTGTTTTTATTTTCTTCATCTTCAGCCTGAGCATACATGTGAGTATTTGGTGATTTGTTCCACAGTCTGCCCATGGCCTTGTTTTGATTGATGGGATTGAGTGTCTTCAATGTCTTTTCCTACAGTGTAGTCAATTTGATTCCTGTGTATTCCATCAGGTGAGGTTCATGTATATCACTGAGGTTTTGATATTTACTAAAGATATTTGCAATGTATAAGTCATTGGTCTTGCAAAATTCTTTCATTTGATCTCCAGCATTATTTCTTTTCACTAAGGCTGTATTTTTCAACTACAAATCCTTTCCTTTGGTTTCCGAATTTCACATTCCAATCATCAATGCATCTTGAGTGCAGATTTGATCAATTTCAGACAGAAGAAGTTGGTAGAATTCTTGAATTTCATCATCACTGACTATAATGGTTGGTGTATAAATTTGAATAATAGTGTTATTATGTGGTGTTACTGAACTTTCTGGATCCATGGGACAGAAAGCTGTGGCACAAAAGCCATGAAGTGACTGAGAAGGGGTGGCTGACTGAGAAGTGGTGGCAGCAGAGTCAACAGAAGCAAGAGCACAAGACAGAGTGGTACGTTTTACAGCCCATAGAACAAGAAAGTCAAATGCCTTTGGGCAGCAAGCTTGGTAGCAGAGTGAGTTGCCTCCAGGAACTTAATTATGGGACCTAGCTTTGCTGACCCATGAACCTACAACTAAGCGCCTTTGGCTGAGGCTTACTGGTGTAGTGGGCATTTATCCACAGAACTACACCTGCCCAAGCAGAGAAAAGATCAAAGGGTCACAAATCTCAGAGCTACCAAGGCTTTGTAACACTTGCCCAAGCATGCTACAAGGCTAAAGGTCTGGGAATGCTTGGAAGCATGGCTGAGAAGCAGCTTTCCTGACTGAAGAACTGTTTTCTGAGTACTTCTGATGCTAAATTATAACCGGTTATTCCCTAATAAACCTCATAATTGTGAGGATAGGCTGTGAGTGCTGTATGACCATTGCAGTGCATAACTGAACCCAGCAGAAAAGCAGAGAGCATCCTGGGAAGGATGGTTGTTGTCAGAATTGGTAAGAGGAGAGGGTTATGTCCGACCATTGTTCATAGGAACTGATGGAGACTTGTTTGCCTCATACAAATAAGCCTTGGGCTGATGCTAGTGGTAATTCTGTCACGAGTTTGTGAAGTTAGAGGAGGTCAGACAATGTCCCCATTCAGTTCTTAAAGTTCTAGGGACTAGGACAGGGACATCTTTGGGGGTTATTATTCTACCAGCCACAATTATCTATGTAAATCATTTAAATTTGTCATTTGACTCGACTCAAGAAACAATTATTGGTTTCATATTTTTAAATGAATGAGGTGTCATTGAGATATGATCCTCACCATCAAGGAGTTTAACAGACAGACCAATAAAAGACCAAGGGAAACACAGAGCAAGATAAATTGGGGTGCAGTGGCTGTTCCACCGTAAGTGGGGCAGGCTTCTGGCAAGGATCCATCAGAGGAAGTTCAAGGATGTAGTGAGTGGTTAGATTAGATTATCTTCTAATCCTTATATACCCATAATTCCTGGTGCCGAACAGACTCTTAACAACACATTGAATTTGTATGCTGTTGACGACTCCTAAAAGATTTGCGGCAATTTATAGATTATACCACAGGACAGGATTAGACCGAGTATTGGTGTGGCACTGTGGGTTAAAGCACTGAAATGCAAGATTCATTTGAACCTCAAGATTGGTAGTTCAAACTCACCAGTCGCTCCTCGGAAAACCTATACAGGGTCACCATGTTTGAAACCAACTCAACGGCACTAAAGAACAGCACCATCAGGATAAGACATTTGAGAATGAAATAGAAGAGTCCATCTAATGGTATTGAAATTTCAGAAGTGAGTGCAAAAAGCAGAGCAAATAGTTAATCAATTCTCTTTAGGAGAAGGGAAGAATAAGAAGGCAAATGTAAGTAAATATTTCCTGTCCAGATGCTTCTCGGATACTCAGTATTGGCTGCACCAGTCGCTACTCAGCAACCCAGTACAGAATCACTATGAGTAGGAACCGATTCAACAGCACCTAACAACCATGACATAATGGCAAATAGCTTCATATGTACTTTTATAAAATATCACATAGACATTTTCAATAACCATAGTTTAAATACCCCTAAAACTAACAAAAAACACTAATGAAAATTCACTGACTTAAAATAACATTTTTCTGACTTTTTTTTCTCAAATAAGCCCCTTATGTAAAGCATTTATTAATTTAAAATGTTCCAAGGATTATTACCTTTTAAACATTTTTGTTGGGGGAGTTGGGGGGAATAGTGGTTACAAATCGGGCTGCTAACCTAAAGGTCGGAGGCCTGGTGTGGCACTGTGGGTTAATGCGCCGGACTGCAAAGCCGTTTGAACTGCAAGGTCGGTGGTTCAAGCTCACCAGCTGTTCCTCAGAAACCCTATACAGGGTCGCTATGGGTCGAAACCGACTTGACTGCACTTCACAACAACAACAACAACAACAACAACAACAACCTAAAGGTCATAGTTGAAAACTGCATGCTATTCCATGGGAGAAAGATGAGGCTTTCTGTTCTCTTAAAAATTTACAGTCTCAGTAACCCTATACAGGGTTACTATGAGTTTAACTGACTCCATAGCACATCACCACCCCTACTCATCCCTTGGAGTCCTTGTGTGCCTCTGCGGGTTAAAGCGCTGGACTGCAAGATCAGTTGTTTAATCTCACCAACCACTGCAAAGAAACGGGGTCGCTATGAGTTGGAACTGACTCGAAGGCACACAACAACAGTGACAACTCATCCCTTTGCACTAATGCCT
Organism: Chrysochloris asiatica; assembly: GCF_000296735.1. NCBI lineage: Eukaryota > Metazoa > Chordata > Mammalia > Afrosoricida > Chrysochloridae > Chrysochloris > Chrysochloris asiatica. The sequence continues at coordinate 4,526,217 of NW_006408641.1, forward strand.
TAGTATCCTTTTGAACATGTTCAAATTATTAAGACCTTAGGGAGGGAACATCCAAATTTGCAGCCATTCACAAGACCGATTTCCAAATAATTAGAAGCATTGGCACATGAGGATTTTATATGCATACTTATTCCCACCAGTTCAATGGGGCATATAAAATATGCTTACAATGTTCCCTTTATTAATCTTAAACTGGCTAAAAACAAGCGCCATCTAACCACTTGGATTTTTAAAAACAACAGCCTGTCCTTTGGTAATTTCATCTTTATTTAATGATGTGTTGCTTTAGGGTATGTTATGCTAATTGCAAAATGGGCAGTTCAAACCTACTAGCCACTCTTGGAAGTCCTAAACAGGGTCACTCTGAGTTGGGACCAACTCAGTGTCACACAACAACAACAAAAACACACCGAGGAAGGTCTGAGAAGCACTACCAAACTCTTCTGATAAGTCCTTGTTGTTGTTGTTATGTGCCGTAGGGTCGGTTCTGACTCATAGTGATCCTGTACAAGGTTTCAGAGGCTGTAAATATTTATTGGGAGCAGAAAGACTCGTCTTTCTCCTGCGTAACAGCTGGTAGTTTCAAACTGATGACCCTGAGGTTAGCAGCCCGATTCATAACCACTACGCTATCAGAGCTCTTTCTCATAAGCCCTATTATGAGCCATAGAAGATATTGCTAGTCTTCCAACTACATAAATATTCTTCTAAAATGGGCATGTAACAAAGGTTGAGAATAAGCTCAACCTGGGTTTGTACATCAGCTTGCCTTTTACTTATTGTGTGACCTTGCCTAAATTAACCCCTGAGCCTATGTAGCATCATCTGTAGGGCAGAGTTATACATGGATCAGTGAAGAGACAGACAGTTAATGTAGGTAAACCGGCTATGATATAGTAAATTCTTAAATGGAAGGGGTGGTAATCATCAGGTGGATATTGTAGAGCAGTATTTTTCTTATAATTAGTGTTAATACAAGTATCCTTGATCCAGATAGCAGCCTTCTAGATCAGAAAAATGTAAAGGGTATGATCTAAACTATTTTAAGGATAAAAAGTAGAAAAATGAAGCCTGAACATCTCAGACAAAAGAGCAGGAACATGTTATAAATAGAGAGCCAGATGCACCAGTCACAAAAGAGGAGGTGAAAACGCTATAGAATGGGTGCAGCTCTGAGAATAAAGAGTTGAAGATCTTAGATGATTAAAGAAAAGTTAGCTTTTGTAGTTGTCACAGAAAAAACACAGCAAATTAACTCCTAAAGTGGTGTGATAGATCCAGGATTGTTTAAATCCGAATAAGGGACTCTAGAAAAAACACTTTTAAATCCAAACAAATGATACACAAGTGGTGGCTTTTAGATTACTTGACAAGATTACTACAAAAATACTTGGAGGTTGTATGCTTTTATGATGCTCCTCTCATCACATAATGCTGGCATTTCTCAACTCTACCTAAAAGTGAAATCCTTTGGTTTCATGGTTTCTTGATATTTCTGTTGGCTCCTGGGTCTTCACAGTTGTTTATTTAAACATGGAATCATATGCTTTACTTCCTCTTATGATCTCTGACTCCTGTCATGTAGCTGAATGTATTATAAGTGTTGATACAATTTAAATTGCAGGACAGTATCTGTGATGTTCTCTGGCTCCCAGCTGATATTCCAATGGTGCCTTTAATTTTAAAAGATATCCTATTACCTCATCACGTCAAAGGAAGTCTTTTGATGTGAGATCTAGAATGTTATCTTGTATTCAGAAGCCAGCAGGGCAGAGCATTTACCTGAGTGTCTAATGACCTGCCATCTAGTTGACCAGAAAATTGCTCTCAGACACTGAGCAATTTCTTCACTGTCTGGCCCACAGCTCACCCAGCTATAAAAACAGATTGCTACAGTCTAAAGTGAATATTTTAGAATGTATGACAATATGTTCTCACTATTTGAGGCTCTAAGCTATTACAATGTTTGGGAGACAGATGACCATAAAGAACTCTATGGATAATTTGCCTTCCTTTCATATCCCATCCTCATCCATATAGAAAGCAGAGATAATTTGGCAATTCTTCAAGAAGATGATGTGAGTACAGAGTTGAAGAAATGACAGAAAATAACGTGTAAGAGGTTGCTTATTTTGTGCTAAACACTTTGAATGACGATTTCATCTGACATAGCACCATGTGGTCATTATAGATGGATTTAGACTTAAAAGTTTCTTAGAAAAGATGAAATATGAGCCAAATACAATGTTGCATACCTGTCTTCCTCAAAAAACTTAGCATTCCTGACTCCCTTTCTCAAGACACCTTCAACTCATATGAATAGGGTAGGATTTCTATGACAACATATCCTTTCTCCATGGGAGTAGAAAACTTTCTAGAAAAGAAAATTAGAAAGAACAGAATAAAAAAGAACCTTCAAGGCAAACTGCAAAAAACTTTTGATTATTGTTGATCTTGTTAAGTGCCACCGACTTGATTCGCACTCACAGCAACCATGTATAGGGTTTCTGAGAAGCACCTGATGGATTTGTACAGCCAACCTTGCGGTTCACAGACAACAGATGATCCTACCACATCAGGAAACCAACTTATACTACTTCGGCTGAAAAAAAGAGAAATGCATTTTCTGTCAATGAGATGAATGTGTTAGGGTAGGGTACCTTTAGGCAAGTTCTTTTGGTTGTAAGTGACAGAGAGCCAAATTCAAAAGCATTAAAATAAGAAAGAACATATTGGTTTATGAAAGTGAAAAATGCAGAATATCTCTAGGTATTATATAAATACTTTATATAAATAAAGCTCCAACAAGTTACCATATGGAGTTTCTATTTGATCATGTCATAGTTACTGTGGTAGTTAAGGTTCTGTGTCAAATTCTCTGTGGTTTAGCATTTAAGATATAAAGATATTTTCTGCTGTGACACTGTGGGTTGTTGTTGTTGTTTTAAAGTGCTGTAGAGACTGTTCCAACCCATTGCGACCTTGTATAGGGTTCCCGAGGAACTACTGGTAAACTTGAACCGCCGACCTTGCAATCTAACACATTAACCCACCGTGCCAAACCAGAACTCCTGTGCTGGATTCCAAACTGAGTTTGAACCTCAGGGTTGGTGGTTCAAGCTTGCCAGGCACTCCTCAGAAACCCTATACAGGGTTACTATGGGTCAGAACTGACTCAACAGCACTTAACAACAAGCATATCTTCCGGTGTGGCACTGTGAATCAGCACTGAACTGGGAACCTCAAGGTGCAAATCCACCAGCTGTTCCTCAGAAACTCTATACAGTGTTGCTATGAATCGGAATCGACTCAACAGTGCTTAAGAACAACTATCATATTCATGATGATATCTAATATGATATAATCATCTCCCATGACGTGATCAGCACTGATCTCCTATAATTACCCTGTTATTGTTAGATGTCATGAAGTGGGTTCCAACTTGTAAGGACCTTGGGCACAACTAAAGGAAAACACTACCCAGCCCTGCTCCATCCTCACATTGTTGTTATACTTGAACCCATTGCTGCTGACATTGTGTCAGTCCATCTCATTGAGGGTTGTCCTCTTTTTCATTGCCATACACTTTACAAAGTATGATATCCTTCTCCAGGGACTGGTCCCTCCTGATAACATGTCTGAAATATGAGAAAAGTCTCACCATCCTGGCTTCTAAGGAGCATTCTGGTTGTACTTATTCCAACACAGATTTATTTGTTTTCCTGGCAGTTCATACACTTTCAGTATTTTTCTCCAACATCATAACACAAATGCATCAATTCTTCTATGGTCTTTCTTATTTATTATCCAATTTTCACATGCATTTGAAGCTATTGAAAATGATATGGCTTGGGTCAGCTGCACCTTAGTCCTCAAACTGGTATATTTGCTCTGTGACATTTTAAAGAGGTCTTGTGCAGCAGATTTGCCTAATGCAAAACTTCATTGGATTTCTTGATCATGGATCCAAGCAAAATGAAGTCTTTGACCACTTCAATTTTTTCACTATTTATTATTTACTTATTGGTCCACTTGTACTGTTGTTTTCTTTACTTTGAAGTGTAATACATACTGAAGGCTGTAGTCTTTGATCTTCATCAGTAAGTATTTTAAGTCCTCTTCCCTTCTAGCAAGCAAGATTGTATCATCTGCATATCACAGGTTGTTAATGAGTTTTCCTCCAATCCTGATGCCAAGCTGATGTTCTTCTTCATATAATCCAGCTTTTCCTATCATTTGTTCAGCATACAGATTGAAGAAGTATGGTGAAAGACACAACCCTGGCCTTTTCCTGATTTTAAATCATTCAGTATCCCCTTGTTATGTCTGAACAACTGCCTCTTGGTCTATTTACAGGTTTCGCATTAGCACAATTAAGTGTTCTGTAATACCCATTCTTTGCACTGTTATCCATGACAGTTGAATACCTTTGCATAGTCAATAAAACACAAGTAAACATCTTCGTGGTATTTTTTGCTTTCAGCCAAGGTCTGAGGTCAGTGATCACTATATATTGTAAATATTCGTGTCTATGATGTTAATGAGCCCAGATGCAATCTACAGATATTAAGTTGTGTTTTGAATCCATCTCTTTTGAGATAGAACAGAGATTAAACAAGAAGCAGTTCTCAGGAGGAACTACTACTACAAAGAGAAAAGAGCTAGAAGTGGAGTGATTCATTTGGATCTAGAGTCCCCTCACTGTGAAGTTCCTAGATCCAGAGGTAGATTGATGCTAACTTCATGGAGATCTCCAAGGAAAGCTCTACCTACCTGTCTCCAGAGCTGACTAAGACAGAACACCTTACTCTGGAGCTGGCACACTTAATTTGAACTTCTCTCCTATTAAACTGTGAGAGAGTACATTTCTGTTTGTTCAAGCCATCATTTGTGGTACTTCTGTTATAGCAGCAGTAGGCAACCAAAACCTACTGCTGCTCTATGAGAAATAGGGCGTGGCTTTAAAGAACAGAGATTCATTTCCTCACATTTCTGGAGGCTAAAAGTACGTATGAGGGCTTCAGCCATGTGTGTTCTTTCCTTATCAGTAATCTATGTCTTCCTTGGTTCCTTGGCAATCCTCACATGGCATCTATCTTCCTCCATGCCATGGCTCTCTGCGTCTAATCTGCTCTATTTTATAGCTCATAAAAATGATTCGATTTAGAACCTACCATACTCATGTAAATTAAAATTACTATAACAAAAAAATATATTCTGTGTCCAAACAGGATCATATCCATAGGTATGTTGTTGTTGTTAAGTACCATGGAGTCAGTTCCTACTCATAATGACCCTGCACAGGGTTTCTTCAAGGCTGCAGATCTTTGTTGTTGTTGTTGTTATATGCTGTGGAGTCGCTTCTGACTCATAGCGACCCTGTACACGGTTTCTGAGGCTTTAAATCTTTACAGGAGCAGAAAAGCCTCATCTTTCTCCCACGCAACAGCTGGTGGTTTTGAACTTCCGACCTTGAGGTGAGCAGCCCAATTCGTAACCACTACGCTACCAGAGCTCCTTATCCATAGGTTTACGTTTCCAATATTTATTTTTGTTGTTGTTGTTGTTGTTAAATGCCATTGAGTCAGTACAATTAAGTGTTCTGTAATACCTAATTCATAAGCAGTACGCTACCACAGCTCCTTATTTATTTTTAGGGGAACACAATTCAACCTACAACATCCTTCAAGAGTACTTAGTATAATCTTATAGAGCACAGTCTGAAGTCTGGAGAATCCATCCTAAGATTCCTATGGATAAGCCAAATTGTGTCTGCTTCACCTGTATAAGAAGTTCTTTGTTTCAGAAGATGTCTGAAGATTTGAGACTTTTTCTGCACGTTAATTATAAAGATATTCTGGTGCAAGGCTCTTTAGCAGTTTTATTCATAAACACAACTGTCTATGTCTAATTGTTTCCCCTAGTTATATTCACTGTGTTAGTACGAGTTTGTTCTTGTCATGTGAATTTGAGTCACTTCCTGCTCATAACAACTCTATGGACTGCAACACGGAATATTGTCTGGTCCAGTGTCATCCTCACAATGTTGGAGTCCACTGCTGCAGACACTGTGTCAGTCCATCTCATTAATGATCTTCATCTTTTTGTGCAGACCCTCTATTGTCCCTAGCATGATATCTATGATAGCAAATGTTTCCAGCCACAGATCATGATCTTAAAATCTGAGTCATAGAGAATCAAGTTTTCAGTGGGAAAATTACATTTACCAAAAGTGCCTGTCTTTCTTTTCTTTTTTATGTCCTTTATAGAGATCCATTTTTTTTTATTTCTGGAAACAGAAGAAACATTTCTCCCCATTCTCCTTGTTTCTAATAATGGGGATAATGTGACTGGTTCTGAGAAGCGAATGTGGGGAAAGTGAGGCACTCTTTCTTCAGGTTGAACCAGTGACAAAAATACCCCCACGTGTTACCCTCCCTCTCTTGTCTGCTGCCATTACCTTAGTCACTGTTGTTAAGTGCCATCAAGTCTGTTCTGACCTATATCAACTGTGTATAGGATCTCCAAGGAATATCTAGTGGGTTGGAACTGCCGACCTTGTGGTTAGCAGTGCAGTGTTTATCCTACAAGATCACACCAGGACTCCATTACTTGAGTGGTTGTTGTTGTTGAGTGCCATCGAGTCAACCCATAGCAACTCTGTATAGGGTTTCCATGGAGCTGCTGGTGAGCTTGAACCACCAACCTTGCAGTTCAAAAGGCTTTGCAGTCTGGTGCATTAACCCACAGAGCCAAACATAAAGATGACAGTGTTCTAGAGTAGAAAGAATATAATCCCTAAGTCATACTTGGAAGATTTTCTACCAGGAAAGTAACCTAGCAAGACATCTGTATTGGAATTTGTATAAATTCTACTATGCCACTGAGTCCTGATGTGGCACTGTGGGTTAATGCGCCAGACTGCAGAGCCATTTGAACTGTAAGGTCAGTAGTAAAAGCTTACCAGCTTCTCCTTGGGAACCCTATACAGGGTCGCTACAGATCGGAACCAACTCGATGGCACTTCACAACAACAACAACTGAGATTTTTAAAGAGCCCTGGTTGTGGAGTGGATTATAAATTGTGTTGCTAACCACGGGGTCAGCAGTTCAAATCTTCCAGCCACTCTACAGGAATAAGATGAGGCTTTCTGTTCCCATAAAGATTTGCAGCCTTGGAAACTTTATACATGGTTGCTGAGAGTTAAGTGCTGTTGATCCAGTTCTGACTCATAATGACACCATGCAGGCTTTCAGAGTATTGAGTGCTGGTTAGCAATCCAATGCTTATCCTACAGCACCACACAAAGACTCCTATAAAATAGCTTAATATAAAGATGATTTTAAATACATATTAGCATAAGCTCAAAAGAGGGAACAAATGTTTACAGCGAGGATCATTCCCACTCCCTCCATACACAGAATAGAAAGGGATGGGCAACTTGGACATTGGCTACCTAAAATGGGGGACTACAAAGGCAAGAAGTGACTGGATCACAGCTTTCAAGATAGAGCCTTGGTTCAGAGGGCACGAAGGAAGGTAGAATCTCCACTAAGTAGTATCTGATCTGTCTGGGCAGGGCTAATGAAAGGAGATGGGGATAGGTCCCTTGTGGTACAATGGTGAGTAATTGTTATCAGGACTGACTGTGAGGGTTGGAAATGTAAAGGTAGATGTTTTGTAGCAAAAGGAGGGGAGTGACTGACTGCAGTCCAGAAGCAGAGGTTTCTGGAACCATCAAGGGAGAAGAGCGGAGAGAGGGACCCTACCCAGATAAGCAGTGTTGCCAGAGATGGAGGCAGAGATGATGACATGGAGAGATGAAGCAGCTGGGGACTCTAGACCCAGAGAGGGAGAGGGGCTGTTTGCTGACGACCGGAGGGCAGCCTTGCAGGCTATACCCTTTGGTTGGTTGATGATGCATGGAGGGGATTGTAATTATGGCAATGAGACAATATACGATAGGATGAATGTAAAGCTAATGTTCTCCCATGGAAACTATCACATAATTCACAATAAACATTAAAAAATAATAATAATACATATTAGCTTAAGTAATACCAAATTGAACCAATCTTGTAATCCCTCTAAAGTCAATCCTTTTCTTAGCTTGTCTTCTTTAACCTCCAAATTTAATAAGAAGTAGGATAGGGCATTTCTGGGTAATTTATGTGCCTGAGAATGGCAGGGCACTATAGTGGGACCATTGGTGTGAGAGCTAAGAGATTGGGTTGGATTCCCAGTTTTGCCTCTGACCAGATATGAAACTCCAAATAAGTTATTTCTATATTTATATTTTCATACAAGCCCAGAGATACTTTCTGTATCAAAGATTTGATTTAGATGATCATTGAAATCCCTCCTACAAGTAGCATTTTGTCACTTGAATTCTCACATTCACAGAGTAAAATCTGATCACCTTTTATTATATAAATGTGTTTGTTTGCATTTCATCTATCTTAGAAACAAGACCATTCCACACATTGACTCAAGTTTCAGCTTTACAGGCAACACTTGTTTTCTAAAATGGTAACGAAAAAAAATTAAGCTAAGGAAATTTAAACCTCTATAAATCTCCTGCTTTGGGAGAAGACTCTCACATAAGTGTCATGAATCAGATTTGGAAGACTCTGACAACCTAGGATATTGTTCTCCATGTCACTGCAGCAGTGTTTTCTGCCTTCATCGGAGCAGAAGCATGAATTAAAGGTATTTGTACATCAATGCTACTATTTTAATCTCAATGATCTCCAGAAACCTGAACAGATATTAGTCACACTTCACAGATAAGAAAATTGAGGGCCTACGAACAAAGTGACTTGTCTAAGATTACCGACAGTTATCAGCAGAGGTAGTGCTCAGGGATTCATACTAGGTCGGTATCTATTTTACTACACCAGGCAACATCCTGAGCTCTTCATTTATTCCATGAAAATTTAATGAAGGCTTAATACTCTTATGTTCTGGGTTCTGAAGATCATGCAAGGGCAAAGAACAGGTAGCTAAATATGTTGCATAGAATGTAGGCTTCAGTGCCCTAGGAATCGGAGGCAAATTTCTTAGCAGTTCTGAGGCTCAGATTTCTCATTTGTAAAATGGAGACATTAATTTCTAACATCTAAGTAATTATAAGACTTAAAATGAATAAAGTATGTGAAGTTTTGCACAGTACCTTCCCTTTCCACCACCTTACAATGACACGGTCATTTCTTCAAGGGGATTGCCTCTAGAGTCTGGAGTAGTCCTGTAGCCACAAACCTGCAGGAAAGTGGAAAATAAAAGTGAAACAAATAGTCCCTTGAGTGCTGCTTCAACATCAAATATGCAATCAGGTGAAGACTATTCTGACTTTGATAAACTTTCAACAGCCATCACTTTCATTAAAAGCAAAGGATTTTTCTTAAATGGTATATTTCTGTTTTGCATTCAACAAAATTATCCCTCATTTTAGATAGATGATGAATTAGGGGATGGGAGACAGGAGTAGAAAGATGAAAAATAGAAGAAGCCTATGTCATAAAGTACTTTGAATGCAAAAACTATGCGCTTGAATTTTATTAGACAAGGAAACAAAGAATGAACCAATAATGTCAGAAGGCAAAAGATTCATAAGTTGAAATGATAAAGTTCCTGTCCTTAAAGAACTCATGTTATCTCTAGTATCTTGGCATGTACTGTAAAAAATCCTATAGTTGCCTGATCTACCCAACTAGGATTTGTGATTCATCAGTTATAGAAAAAATAAAATGCTACTTATCCTGAAATGGGGCACTGAGAACCTCAAGATGCTTAAAGGGCTTTTAACCTGGCCAAATCAAAATATAGAATGACTGGCCATCCTGCCATCCTAATAGTTATAGTTAGGACTTTGCCCCCCACCCACTCACCCACCCACCCACACACACCCACCTGTGTCTTGTTCTTCTCTAACTGCCTGCTCTAGTCAAGTACTGCAATCCAAAGTTACTCCCCTTTTCTTTAAAATTAATAATTTCTTCTTTAGTTTATAATTAATATTTACTCCAAGAACTATGGAAGGAACAGAAGAAAACAACTATACATCTCATACAATGGCCACTGAGAGCCACCACCTGGAGAGATTAATGGTGCCAGCTAGAGACAACTGGGCTAAAATAACCAAGGCAACTTTAAATAAACAGACCCAGAGAGTTCCAGATATTCTTCAGACCCCTACCTTTTGCCCCAAATTCCTATAAGATTCCCCTCTCCTTTTCCTCAGAGAGGCAGGTCTGGGAGATTTTCAACTCCCCCGTTTTTCTGAGTATCAATATTCAATAACACTTTGCTCTTTGCTCTGAGTCCTGTCTCTGAATTTTGTTTGTCACAGACTAGTGATAAAGAACCATTTTTCTGGTTACAATCTAGCAACCCAAATGCGACAACTAATCACCCAAGGCGCAGGATTCTCGTGAAAGACCAGTCCCCCTAAAGGGCCCAAGAAGTCGGCCACAAGGGAGCTCCCCCCTTACAGGCCTGGACAGAGGAGGTACTGTGGTACCCCTGTTCCTTTCCTCTACTCTTGGAGCATAATTGAGCAAAGCTTGCACCTGGCGAGCTGCCTGGGAAGCCCTCATTGTGCTCAAGACAGGGGTACACGGGGCTGTGACCAAAGGGGCCATTTGGAAAGCCCTTGACATCAAGACAGAAGGCATATATGATCACCATCCTGCATATAGGCTAAGGACTACAAAAGGTGTCAGGAAGGCAGGCCTGGGGTTAGGTTTCTGGTTTGGGGAAAGGTGGCTAAGTGTTCTTAACCTAACTATAACTATTGCATTCGTGTATCAGGATAGCCACTAAGGCCTTCTTTATTTTGCTTTGACCAGGTTAAAAACCCTTCAGTACCTTGGGGTTCTCAGTGCCCTGTTTCAGGTTGAGTATCATTTTACTTTTTTTCATCAGGGTCACAGTAGATCAGGTAACTGTAGCTTCTTTTACAACACATAGCAAAGTGCTAGAGATACCATGGCTTCGTTAAGGACTGGGACTGTTTCATACTCAACTGAATGATTATTTTTGTCTTCTGAAACTATTGGTTCCCTATTTGTTTCCTTGTCTGGGACTCTTCAGGAGCATGGTGTATGTGCATGCATGTATATATGTGGATGCAGACAGGGTTGTGTTTTAGGATGTGAGCAGGTATGTGAACGTGTGGATGTATAACCACTTTTAGCTGTGTTGACTGCTGACTATGTAGTAGTGCCCAGTTGCTGGGAACTTCAAAGTTTACTCCCTTGGAGCTGTGTGTCATCTGTGATCTTTCAGAAGCTTACAAAGGGTTGTTGAAATGTTAAGGGCTGTGGGAACACATTCAGTTCCTCCAGAGAAGTCTGAGAAGAAAGGACCAAGGGGAGAGCCCCCCACTCTATGAATACAATGTGAGAATAAGGCCAGTAAATGATGGAACAGTGACGAAAATTTTAACACTTCAGGTATTCAGATATTTGTTTGACCTATATTTTTGTTTGTCCCTCACTGTGATTTGTGTCCTTTTGTCATGAACAGGAATTGGTTTGGGGCTTTTTCTGACTTTGGATTTCAGGCTCTGATTTTAAAATAATCCACAGAATCCTCTCCCCACCACCCAACCAGGAGATAAGATAAAGAGATGAGCAAATATTTGAGCAGTTCATGTGGGGAACAAGAAAAAGACAGCTGGCAACGATTGCTGGAGTGGGCCTAAGAGTCGGTGTGCGGGAAGAAATACAGGAGGACATTTACCTTGGCCGAGAGATCACCTTGTACAGCAATCTCCTTTAGTCAGGTGTGAAAGTTGTTTTCTTTCTCTTTATGGACTGAGTACTCCCAGGAAAAGAAGGATACCAATTACAGGTAGACAGGAACAAAAAAGGGAGGGGGGAATAGTCAAATCAGACCATGGAATTGAGTTTGTGGGGACCTACCCACAAGAAGGGGGTGGTGGTTTGCCGCGGAGGCAGTTCCCATTCAAAGCAACCCTGCATAGGATTTCCACGGCTGTAAATCTTTATGAGAGCAGAAAGCCTCATCTTTCTCCCTCAGAACAGCTGGTAGTTTCCAACGGCTGACTTTGTGATTAGCAGCCTGGTACATTAAAAGTGTTAACAAGAGACAACAGGGAAAACTAGAAAAAAACTCCCTGGAACTCTCCGATTAGGCTACATACTAAAGAAGTGGAAAACCTTCAGTTATGACATCATGATCAAAAAGATGTGAGAAAACGCAAATAAAAGATAAATTAAAAGGTAATGAGAGATTTTTTTGTAAGAGAGAGAGAAAAAACAAAAGTAGTTTTGTCTTAGAATGGAATGCCTGGTTACAGCAAAACATGAAATATAATAAAAGATAAACTTTAGGGCATACAGTAAATCATAGAGAAACATTAAATAAAAAGCCTAAACTAATGCCACAAAGAACAAAAAAATCTACATGCGTATTTTGGTCTAAAAGTGAATGTGTTATGAAAAATAAAAACCAAGGCAAAGAACAATAGAAAGTGTGTTAAAGATTTTTGTCTTTATGATTAAAGTTCTTGTTTATATTCAACTAAAGGTTTCATAGGTTAATTCAGAAAAATCTTTAAATGCTTAAATGTCAAATAGCATAGAAAAGAAGGAATAGGGTCTCTGACTGTTAAGATAACACAATTTATTTTTGATCACTAAGTAAAAGAGTTCATTTTTATTTGCTTTAAAGACTAGGGCTTCTTAACTGAACAAACTCCTAAGCATAACAAATTCTTCCTAACAATCTGAAACTTCATAGAAAAGCTGCAAGGGATTTTTCTGTTTAAGAAACAAAACGATGTTAAAAGGTTTTATTTAATAAGAAAGGTGTTTATCTCTTGTTTGAGTAAAAAATCATATCATGATTTCACCTTATGTTTTTGCCTAATATTGGACAGAAGAAACATAGTACAATAACAACTTAATATTGTAACATATCAAATATTGTTGCAAAACTGTTATGTGGTTGTAGGTGTTGTTGTCAGGGGCCATTGAGTTGGTTCCAACTATGAATAGCAGAATAATGCACTGCCCTGTCCCACATCATCCTCACATTTGTTGTTACATTTGAGCCCATTGCCACTGTCACCATGCCAATCTATCTCATTGGGGATTTTCCTCTTTTTTACTGACACTCCACTTTACCAAGCATCTTTGGGAACTGGTCCCTCCTGATAACATATCTGAAATATGACCGATGAACTTTTGCCATCCTGGCTTCTAAGAAGCATTCTGGATATACTTCTTCCAATACAGATTTTTGTTATGGCAGTCCATGGTACTTTCAATATTATTCTCAATACCAGAACTGAAATGCATCAATGTTGTTACAGGTTTCCATATTCACAGTCCAAGTTTCACATGCATTAAAGTTATTGAAAATACCATGACTTGAGTCAGGCACACCTTTGGTGTCAAACTGATATCTTTGCTCTGTAACACTTTAAAGAGGTCTTGTGTAGCAGATGTGCCTAATACATTGTAATATTTAATTTCTTGACTGTGGTTTCCAAGAGTGCTGATTGTTAATCAAAGCAAACTGAAGTCTTTGATAATTTCAGTCTTTTCTCCATTTATCATGATGTTATGTATTGATCCAGTTGTGAGGATTTTTTATTTCTTTACACTGAGGTGCAACCCATACTAAAGGCTGTGGTCTTTGATCTTCATCAGTAAGCATGTTATGTCCTCTTCACTTTCAGTAAGCCAAGGTGCATCATCTGCACATTGCAGGTCAATGAGTCTTCCTCCAAACCTGATGCCACAATCTTCTTCCTATAATCCAGCTTCTCACATTATTTGCTCAGCATGCCGATTGAATAAGTATGGTGAAAGAAAACACCACTGACACATATTTCCTGATTTTAAACCAGTCAGAATCCCCTTGTTCTGTTCAAAAGACTGACTTTTGGGCTAGGTACAGGTTCCTCATGAGCATAATCAAGTGTTTTGGAGTAGTCCTTCTTTGCAATTTTATCCATAGTTTGCTGTGATCCATACAGTCAAAAACTTTTGCATAGTCAATAAAACGTAAGTAACATCTTTCTGGTATTCTCTGTTTTCTTACACCAGCAATGATATTCTTCACTCCATGTCTTCATCTGAATCTGGCTTGAATGTCGAGCAGTTACCTGTCAATGGACTGTTGTAATCATTTTTAAATTATCTTCAGCAAAATTTTACTTGCATGTGACATTACTGTGGTATGCCTAGGTTTTTCCAAAAGATACGGTTAATTGTTTATATTTGTAAACTTTCCTGTCTAAAGCTTTAAAACAAAATTGATTACGATTTTTGGTTCCTATATAGTATGTTATATAATATTTCATAAGCTTAAATTTTAAGCTGGTATCTCTTTGCTCCATTTAGTTCTAAAAGGTAAATGTTCAAGTACACTAAACATTTCTATGAATATATTTTTAATTGTTAGAGCCCAGGAATGATCTGGTTTTATTATGTTTTTGTTCTTATTTTGACCTAGGTTTAATTAAATGTACATATGAATCTTGGCTCAAAATGACCAATCAGACAAGCATCCCTGGTACATCCCCTAACTGAGAGGTTTTCAATTATAATCTTAAGGGGAAAAACAGAGTTTCCCCACCAATGGTCTGTAATAATAATATCAATTGGATTGATAATACCAAATGTTTCATATAAACAAAAGCAAACTGGGTTCCCATGTGTTTATATTTTATAAATTTAAGTTTTAAACTAGGTGGGGGTTTTTTTTTTCCACTCTATTATGAGTTTGCTGTGTATAAGCTTGCTTTTACACCACATTGAAGGGCATAGTTAATATTTTTTTCATAAGGCAATGTAAATATCTCAGTGCTTTCCTATTGATGAAGTTAATTCATTTTAACAAAGTTGTTTGTGTTTATAACAACTTTAAAAAGAAAAAATCTTCACATACTAAATATTACCAAATGTGTTTATCTAATAAAAAACTTATTTTGAGTATAAAACTGTAAAGAAGTCATTTTGAGTATAAAACAGAATTTAAAAAGAAAATAATCATCTTAATAGTGTCTAGCCTCAATACACAATCAGATTGGGGAAAATATGGCCCAGAATTTTTTTCCTTTGGTTGTATAAATAGATTTATTTTGCTAAACACAGGGGAAGTGGAATAAAAGCACACACATCTAGGCATTTGTGTCATTGTATCAGAAAGAAATATTTTATTCCAAACAGACAAAGCCAGAGGAAAGTAGGTGCATACTGCTGACATCTTCTGAAGAGGAGTTGCCTTGGGCTCTGGAGAGGATGGGAGTGGGGCTTTACCTGCCTCTCTATTTTGAAGTCTCAGTGATTGCTCCAAAATCCAAACCTGTGCCTGCTATTAAGTCACTTCTGTGCTATCAATTAAGTGCTATCAAGTCAATTCTGATTCATAGCGAGAGTTTCCAAGGAGCAGCTGGTAAGTTTGAACTACCAGCCTTGTGATTCAAACCAACCTTGTGCTCCAGTGCTGTATCCCACAAGGCTTCTGCTTCCTACACCACCAAAATATAATTCTTCCAGAACTTCAGAGCCATGCTCCACCACTCCAAAAGGTAAGGTCTCCCCCAGCTCCTACCTGTAAGGATTTATGACTTGGCCAGGAAGTAGACTATGCCCAGGCAGGGAAATTCCCCTTAAGGGAGGTCCCCATGAGTCACCAGTCTGTTCTCCACCTTAGGTTCCTGACTGACTCCCCTATTTACTATGAGAATGATATTACTACTGGTTTGTCTATTTGACATCTGCTTAATAAAGGTAGCCGCTGATGCCATTGGTGTTGACAAATTTTCACCCTGCTGGTGCTTGCTCCCTCTACTTCAGAAACAGATGTATACCATCCAGTGGGATGGCTCCAGTTTTCACAACTCAGGCCCTACCTCTGGTTATGCCAAATTGCATTAAGATTTTTTGCCCTACAATGCCCTTATTCAGCAGGAAGATGCCAGAAAAAGATGACATCTCCCAAGACTGATAAACTAACTACAAAAGGGGGAATTGAAATGAGGCACTGAGAACCCCAGATGCAAAGTTTTTGAACTGGCCAAAACAAAATATCGAAGAAGGCCATCCTGCCAAGTGGCTATCCTGCCACCCCAAAACTAGAGTTAGAGTTTGGATTTTGCACACACTAACACTTAGAGTTGTGCTTTGTTTCTCTCTGTCTACTAATAGTTAAGTACTTCAATCCAAAGTTACTACCTTTCTCCTCAAAATTAATCACTTCTTTATTTAGTGGTTAATCTCTATTCCAAATACTATCACAAGAATAAAGAAAATGCCCAACATCTTACAATGGCCCCTGGAGAAATTAATGATGCCAGTTGGAGACAGCTTGGCTAGAATGATCAATATGACCTTGAATAAACAGGATATAGTTCTCCCATACACAACATCCCTATAAAACGTCCCTTCTCTTTTCCAAGGAGAGACAGACTTGTGAGATTTTTTACTCCCCTATTTTTTTCTGAGTATCAATATTCAATAAATGCTTTGCTCTTTGCTCTGAGTCCTGTGTCTTAATATTGGGTCCATCAGTGGTTCCATCAGTGTAACTGTTTAGCCCATTACAAACCTTGTTATGATAACATTGTTGTTGTTGTTAAGTGCCGTCGAGTAGATTCTGACCCCTAGTGACCCTATATGGGGTTTCTGAAGAGAAGTTGGTGAACTTGAACCACCGACCTTGCAGTTCAAATGGCTTTGCAGTCTGGTGCATTAACCCACAGCACCACACCAGTACAATACTAGTATGATTAACAACATAAGGCAACATTGAATGGCCATTGTCTTCTGCCCACTAAACAAGCCCTTGAATGAGTTATATCATTATGTCATCAGTGGGCAACACTGAGCAAGGACTTAATTATGTCTTATTATAATGATGATGAAGAAGGTACTTTAATCCAAGGCCAGAGTCACACATAACCTTAGTCTATTAGGATTTTGACCCAGGTTGTATTATCAATGTTAGTGACGTCACACCTCTGGTATGAGGAAACAATGTGACTCAAAGCTCCTGCACTGAAACTCAGCCAAGTTCTCTTACCACCTTAGTCATTGTTGTGTATTGTTGTTGTTAGGTGCCATCCAGTTGGTACCAATCCACAGTGACCTTATGCACACCAGAACGAAACAATGTCCAATCCTGGGTCAAGATCACTACTGTTGCAACACTTGAGTCCATCGATGCTATCACCTGGCCAGTCCACCTCATTGGGGGGTCTTCCTCCTTTTTTCTGACCCTCCACCTTACCAAACATGATATCCTTCTCCAGGGACTGGTCCCTCCTGACAATATATCTGAAGTATGAGAGACGAAGTTTGGCCATATTGGCCTCCAAGGAGTACTCTAGATTCACTTCTTCCAACACAGATCTATTGGTTCTTTGGGCAGACCATGGCACTTTCAATATTCTCCTCCAACACCATAACTCAAAAGCATCAATTATTCTATGGTCTTCCTTATTCACTGTCCAGCTATCACAAGCATATGAGGTTATTGAAAATACCATGGCTGGGTCAGGCACACCTTAGTCCTCAAGCTGACATCTTTGTTCTTCAACACTTTACAAAGGTCTTGTGCAGCAGATTTGCCTAATGCAATACATCATTTGATTTCTTAACTGCTGCTTCCATGAGTGTTGATAGTTGATCCAAGAAGAATGAAGT
>NW_006408641.1:4545107-4550971 GCF_000296735.1 Chrysochloris asiatica
CAAAGGCCACAGTTTTCAAGCCAGCTTCCTCTCCACAGACACACAGCCTTTCTCAGTTCATGGGCCTTGAATCCTCAGCTGCTCTGTAACTCTGTGCTATCGCATCTGCTACTGTCTCTACTGTCACCACTTTGCTGGGTAAGTTCTCATGCTCCACTCATGCTCTACCTTCTTGATGGTCCTGAGGTGACCTGTTTCTGAAATGAAAGATTAACTACTCCCCCCTTTTAGTTACTACAATTACACTCATGGCAATCATGATTAGTCCCACTAACAATTACTCCCAATTGAGTCATAAAAACCTATCAGCATCTTTCCTCAATCCCTCTCACCAGATGTATCTGAAAAAAAAGAAAATAATTCAATAGGGAATCTACCTTACCCACCTCAATCTGAAACTAAAAACACTCACAAAATTGTAAACCAGGCACTTTGTAGCTTTATAGCCCCCATTTTTGATAGCCAATGTCTAGATTGTCCATTCTTATCACCCCAGTGCTCTGACGAAACAGCCTTGATCCTTGTTATGAAGAATCCTTCCATTTCAGTTGGAATTTTAGGCAACTGCATCCATAAGCAAAGGTCCAGTTCATCAAATTAATAGCAATTTACACTTGCTCACAGTATCAAATGTCTTTATCTTCATCTTTTTTGAGTTACAGTCCACTATCCATCCAAGCTAAGGAGCTCTGGCAGCATAGTAGTTACAAATCAGGCTGCTAACCTCATGGTCAGCAGTTCAAAACTAACTACCAGTGGTTCTGCGGGAGAAAGATGAGGTTTTCTACTCCTATAAAGATTTACAGCCTCAGAAACACTATACAGAGTTGCTATGAGTCGTAACCGACTCCATAGCACACCACCACCACCATCCATCCAAGCTATGTTAAATGGTTTAGGAGTTCACACATGCTTCTTCACACTTCAGACCAGTTGGCTGCTTCACCCTAAGCTCTAGTCCCTTGTGGCTAGGTGAGTAACCATAGGCTCTGGAGTTCATACATCTCCCTAAACTTCAGACCAGTCAGCCCATTCTCTTCTCTCTTTCATCTCAAGGTCAACAGGTGTCAGCAGAACATGGCCAAACACAGCCCATGTATTCATTGCTGCATTTCCCCTAGTTCCACTCACAAGTAGACCAGAATAGTCAATAGTGACCATATTAACCTGCTCACGGATTCACTTTCAATATCAGTCTTAGAAGGGGTTATCCCTGATGGGCTGACTTTTCATGCCTTGATGGCCCCAAGGAAAACAGCTTGCTTAATACTCTAACATCCAAATAGTCTGCTTTTTTCCTGCTGGTCTTTCTTTCAAAAACTGTTTTCTCTTTTTTTAGCCATTCCGGATTGGTCTTCATGTCTTTTCAACTGGGAAGGTTCTGGTTGGGACTCAGGATCCACCTGAGGCCTCATACTCCACAAAGGCTTAACAAGAAGCCTATTTCCCTGGGTAAATTCTAATTCCTCTGTTAGTTAATTTTTATAGGCTGAAGATGGGCTTAGAAGATTTCTGTAATAATAATTCCCAATATTCATTTCTATCACACTTAAATATCTACTTTACAATAGTAGGCAGGGGAATCCAATATCTATAAGACAGTCAAACCCCTAAACATTTTTCCCTTCCCTTACCCATTCAAACTCTGTCTCAACCTTGTATCACAGAACACTTTTGTTCCAAGGTAGTGTATATATCACTATTTACCTCTATCCCATTTAGCCCAGTTCCATAGGGTTTTTGATGCCTGAATTTTTAAAAACGATTACCAGATTTTTCTTACAATGTACTTCTGGTTGGACTCTCTTTTTTAGCAGTGCAGCATGTTGACCATTTGCACAACTCAAGGATTTCCCATTCTTCATAGGACTTCTCACCATTACTTTTAAGTTATGCTAATTGGATGCCTTGAATCGTTGAGATATTATTCTGGCCACTGCTAACAGGAAGGTCATACATTTTCAGAATGAAATTAAAGACTTGAGTTTTCCCAGAGTTGTGTGGTATTGAACCCTCTATACACCGTGTTCTAATTTATCCTCCACTTTTGCAAGCCAATTGAGCAAGCCCTGGTGGCCCAGTGGTTAAGCATGCCATTATTAAACAAAAGGGCAGCAATCTGAAATTACCCAATGACTTCAAAGGAAAAAGATTTGACAATTTCCTTCAGTAACAATTTTAGCCTTGGAAACCCTATGTGCTGCTTTACTGTGTCAGAATCTACTTGACACAAAAGAGTTTGGGTTTGTTGTGGGTTTTCTTAGCAAATCAATTCATGCTTCACAGGACGGTTTCACATTTCTAGGAAAAACTGCTTATCCAGCAATCTTCTTTCCACACGCCAACCTAGAATTGTTATTCATGCTTTTCAACCCTGGTGGGTATATCAGTATAGGATAAGCACTGGACTGCTCATTTTAGTAGTTCAAACTCACTACTTACTCCTTAGAAACTGTATACAGCCTTGCTTTGAGTCATAACTAACTCAATGGCACTTAACAATAACAATAACAAAGCTAGTAAATACAGCATTATTTACAAAGCTATGGACAGTGAGGTCTTGAGTACATGATCCACTGACAGAAAGTAAGAAATAAGATGACTTAGCATAGGAAATAGAAAACTGGAGGACATTTTTAGGATGTTGCCGTTAAGTGCCATCACATCAGTTCTGACCCACAGGGACCCTGTATAGGGTTTCCGAGGAGTGGCTGGTAAGCTTGAACCATTGACCTTGCTTTTCAAAGCAACTTTGCAGTCCAGCACATTAACCCACAGCACCACATCAGGACTTCATTTTTAGGATAGGTGCCTTCAGATTTGTAAAAGACAGATGTTCAGAGGTGACACATAACTGTTTGAATGTCCAAGATTAGACTAAAAGTGATTAACCTTTTAATATCTGAATAGTGAAATCTGGGGCAGATATTTATTGAATATTTTTTTCTTTTTCAGGTTTTTAAAATTCTCTGTATTTGTACTATTTTATTTAGTTCTGCCAATAACTCCATGAGGCAGCATTGCTAATTTCCTCCATTTTAATCTTGGTTTAGGTCAGTTAAACATTTTGCCTTAAATCACCAACTAGCAAGAGGCAGAGGCAGATCATAAACCTATATAGCTGGACCCAGAGCCACATCTTACCACTATAAGTTATGTTCATGCATGAACACTGACAAATGTAAGCCACATCCTATTTCTTCTGGTTTCTGGTGGTCTTTGAGTAGAGTGTCTTTTGTCTGAAGTCAAAGTTTTATTATCCTCAGAATGAGACTCAATTTTGTAATTAGTGATCATGACATAGGAAGGAAAAATGACTACAACAATCTAGCATGTCTCCTGTGTACTCTTCCCAGTGTTGGCATCAGCATTTCCTAAGTTAAATTGCACTATGAACTCTTCGTTCCTGACAGCAGTATATATAGCTCCAATCTGAGCTAAATTTCTTCTGCAGTTCTGAGGGCACAATTTTGCTGCTGATTATCATCATAATCACCAATAAACCAAAGACTGTCTTCATGTCAATGGATAATAAAATCTTCTGGAAGAGGAATAATTTCCTCCTTATAAACAGAGCCAGTCTTTCATTGGTTGCAACAAATCCTTTACTTTAGAAGTGGGGAAAGGTACAATGAAGGATTATTAACAATCATTGGAGCGGTACAACATAGGCAGCATATTTATCTTAAAGACATTGGAAGCAAATGTGAAATGACAGATAACAGTAAATGGTCTATGGGTAGCCAATTGAAAATGTATTGCTCTATACTGGGTTTAAAAAAAAAAAATGTGTAGTAGAATCATACCTCAAAACCTAATTCTGTGAGTTAGACTTTAAAAAGATAATGGAGTTTTAAGGAGAGCCACAGCTTCATAATCCAGAGGCACGTGATGGTACATAATTGCCTTTCTTCAGTAAGATGAAAGGTTGAAAACAAAAAACAAAAAAGGAATCACAGTGATGCACCCTGTTTCAGTTCCCAGGAACAAAGTATTTATGATATTAAATGAAGGGCAGAACTACAACTGAAGTCCCTTTACTTTATGGACTTGAAATAAAAGAATGGCTATAGGGAGCATCTTTCTGGATATTATATCTAAAAGGTCATTGTTTTATGTCTCTTTCATCAAAAATTATGATTTATCTAAGGCATATTTGTGGTTTGGGAGCCTAGTAATGTATTGGGCAGTGAAAAGAAATGTTATGGATTAGATCAAATGGCCGAAATTGTTAAATCTTATTTTGTTTTCTTTTTAAAATAGTCATTCACAGTAATTACTTATTGTTAATAAGATATTAAATGGTGTATTGGGAGAAACCTAAGAAATCTTCTAGTTCAGCCTGGGTAAGGTCTACCTCACCGGCCCTCTAACTAGAGATTCCCAGTCTTGACCTGGGTTTTTAGAGGATCAGAGAGCTCTCACTATTCTTCCACTTGAAATTGGGTCTCCTTGTTGCTTCTACTTATTGATCCTAATTCTCCCTGTTAGGATAATATTTGAAGAAATAATTGAAGACATTCATATCCTCTTTAAACTTACTTCCCTGAAGGTCTTTCTAGCCTCTTACCATCCTGGTTCCTCTCCTGGACTTTGTCATTTTGCAAGTACAATGGTACATCTAGAACTTGTCACAAACTGAAATATGTCAGTATATGCACTGGCTAAAACAATACATGACACATAATAAATTCTGTAAAGGTTACCTCCTACTTATTCTCAAGACTTGTCCCCACTCTATCTGGAGAATACAGAGAAAGTATCCATTTCCTTTTTCTATTTCTATTAGTAATTCAAAAATATGTCACATTATCCAATATTCAGGCTTTAGGTCATAAGAAAACAAGAATTGCTGTTTAGTTTTACATCTCACATATTTTGATCATACTGTAGCATTTTACATATATTACAATGAAATTATCTTGTTTTAACCTTGGTACTGCAGACAATCAAAACTCTTGAGCTTTTCTCCCCATTATCTGATGAATTTTCAGACATAATCATTTTATCATTTATTTTTACACAGGTCATGGGTGAGAATTTTAAACAGGGTAAGAACAAAAGCAGAGTCCTGTGTACTACATGTAGATTGTTGTCAGCTTGAAAATAATTAATCAATCAATGAACTTTAGGGGCAGTTATTCTACCTCTGCAGCTATAACTAATTAGCCTTTATGCTTCCCTGTCATTTTCTTTTAATGTCTATACAAATGTCGTGAGAAGCATCATTACATACCTGCTGAATTTAAATACTCACTATGTAACATCATTGATGTGCCATCTAGTGTGTTACCAAACAGGTAATGAGTTTATTTTGACTTGACTAATAATAAGGGTTTACAGAAACCAATGTGATGTCTTAGTAACCAATGATTTCTTTACTAAACATTTATATAACCAAAACCAAAACCCACTGATGACACATTCAGCTTACAGGGACTCTGTAGAATGGAGTAGAATTGTCCCATAGAGTTTCCAAGACTGTAATCTTTATAGAAGCAGATTACCACATCTATGTTCCACAGATTAGCTACTGGGTTCAAACTGCCAATCTTTGGGTTAGCTGCTGACCACTTAACCAGTGCATCACCAGGGTTTCTTGAAACATTCACATACCACTAATTTATTAGTCTGTTAAAGAATTTTGAATAAGAATAATATCTAAATATATGTGTGTGTGTGTGTGTGTGTGTGTGTATAGTTGTTGTTGTTGCCAGGTGCCATCAAGGTGGAACCAACTCATAGCGACCCCATGCACAGCAGAACGAAACAATGTCTGATCCTGGGCCAACCTCACTACCGCTGCCACACTTGACACCATCAATGATGCCATGTGGCTGATCCATCTCGTTGGGGGTCTTCCT
>NW_006408641.1:4551881-4555262 GCF_000296735.1 Chrysochloris asiatica
CAAGGTCAGCAGTTTGAAACTGCCTGCTATTCCACGGGAGAAAGATGAGGCATTCTGCTCCCGTAGATTTATAGCCTCGGAAACCCTGTACAGGGTCGCTATGAGTTGGAACCGACTCCACGGCACATCACAACAACAACAACAACAATACTGAGTATTTGCCATTTGGTGTGTGTCCGTTCATATGCTTGGCAATGTCAATTAACTTAGTGTTTGCATTCACCAATAAGGGACAACTACTATCAAATCCTACCTCTTGTTTGTCACTTAATCATAATTTGATTGGTTGCGTGTTGTTGTGATGCTGGAAGTTGTGTTACAGATACTTCAAATACCAGAAGAATCATCAAGGAAGACAAGTGTCACTGGAGCTTCAAAACTAAGACAGACTAGGAAGAAAGGTTTGGTGATCTCCTTCTGAAAATTCTTGATGTTGTTGTCATGTGCCATTGAGATGGTTCCAATTCATGTGATCCTATATAGGGTCCCCATGGAGTGGTTGGTGCATTTGAACCACCAACCTTGAGGTTTGACCCAACCTTGCAGTCCAGTGCTTATTTTAAAGCATTGGTATAGGATTTCCAAGGGTTTCTAAGATTTCCAAGACTTCGCAGAAGCAGAAAGCTTCATATTTCTCCTGTGGAGTGGCTGGTGGACTCAAACCACCAACCTTGTGGTTTGCAGTCCAGTACTTATCTTACAGTGTCATCATACTCTGTAGGATAAGCAAAGTAGCCAGTGAAAACCTTAAGGACAAAAAATAGGAAATGCTAGTGAGGTTGTGGAAAGGAATGTAAAATGGTGCAACCACTAGGAAAGATGGTCTGACACTTCCTTAAAAAGCTAGACATAGAAACACTATACGATCCAGCAATCCTACTCCTAGATATGTATCCTAGAAATATCCTAGAAATCTAATAGCAGTAACATACACATACCTGTGCTCATTGTAGCCTTATTCACAATAGGAAAAAGATGGAAATAATCTAAGTTCCCATCAATACATAAATGGATAAACAAAATATGTTGTATACATATAATGGTCCTTATGTGGTGCTGCAGGTTAAGCCTTGGACTATTGCGTGCAAGGTCAACAGTTCAAACACAATAACTGCTCCTTGGAAACCCTATATAGTGTTGCTGTGAGTCAGAAATGACTCAATGGCACATAACAACAGCAACAGTATGCAACTATAAAAAAAAATGATCACTCCAAATAACATCTTATAATATTGATGAATATGGAGGATGTTATGAGTGAAATAAGTCAAGCACAAAAAGACAAACATTACATGACTCTACTTTTATAAAAAACAAAAACAGGTATACATACAGAAATCAATGTTCTTTGGGAGTGGAAATCGCTTTCTAGAGAACAAACACTTGTTAGCTGTGGTGATTTCAGCAAAGTGAGTACCACCTAACCAATGTAAAGAATGACACCAAAAGAAAACTTCCAGCAAGATAGTGGACTAAGCAGATGCACTACACAGGCTCTCTGCAACAAAGATATGATAGACCAAATGATATATACACATGAAAATCCAGGAACCCTGAATTTCAGAGGAAAGATTAGAGAAGTGGATTGAGTGCTCAGTGGCAGCAGAAACTGAGTAGAAACTGTGAGCTAGGGCTATTGACTTGCGAATGACTGATCTGATGCAGTAGAACAATCTTGTGAGAAACTCTGGCAACAGAAGGTGGCCTGGCAGAGCAGAGTATCACAGGTGACTAGTAAGTCAACAGCAACTGTGCCCATATAGTCTAGCCACAATCATATCCTCAGTAGCTCCACCCACTGGGAAAGAGCCAATACCAAGTCCTATACCACTGGATTAATGATAGACAGCAGCCAAAACCAGCCACACCCACCCTAAACTGAAGGGCATAAATGGCAAACGAGAGCAGTATACAAACTTCCATTCTTTAACTACACTTACAGGAGACAGCTGATGAGAGCCTAAAACCAAATCAACATATAATCATCAACTAAATACAGATATGACAACCTCAAAATGTCCCAGAGACAATAGACAATTTTAGCTCACATGAAGAAACGAGAGAGAATGGCTCAAACAAATGACCAGTATGCAGAGCAAGAATACATGCCTGAGGAAGAAAAGGTATTTGTACTAACTGAAAAAGAATTCAACAGAATGATATTTAAGTACCTTCAAAGAATTGACAGAAAGATTGAGGAAAGCAAGGAGAAGACAGAAAAAGCTTTAGAAGAATTCAGGAAAATGCTACAAGAACATACAAAGTAAATACAAATTTTGAAGCAATACAAAACCTGTAAATAGAAATCCAGAAGATTAATTCCATGGTTTCAGAAATGGACAATACTTTGAAAGGACAAAGGTATAGACCGGAAGCAATGGAAGCCTAAATTAATGAACTTGATGATAACTATCTCAATACTTGTAAGCTAGAAGAACAATCAGAAAAATGAATGAAAAAAATACAAAGAAAGCCTAAGAGTTATGTGGGACACCATGAAGAGGAACAACTTATGGGTTATTGGAATTCTACAACAGGAAGAGACAATAAAAATCAATGAGAAAATTGTCCGAGTTGATGGAAGAAAACTTCCATAACACCCTGAAAGACAAGAAGATAAGCATATAAGAAACTGAACAAATCCCAAACAGGATAGATCCCCAAAGAAAATCACCAAGACATACCATTATCAAATTTTCAAAAAGGAAAGAATACTGAGAACAGCTAGGGAGGAAAAAAACCATAAAAGTGACCTACAAAGAAGAACCAATAAAACTAAGCTCTGACTTCCCAGCAGAAACCTTGTACTTTGTTAAGAAGGCAATTGGTTGACATATACAGAATTCTGAACAAAAAAATTACCAACCAAAAGTCATATACCCAGCAAAGCGGTCCCTCAAATATGATAGCAAAATTAGGGCATTTCCTGATAAACAGAAATTAAATGAATTTGGAATGACCAGAACAACATTCCAAAAAACTCTTAAAGGTGTTATTTGGAGTGAGAACCAACAACAGCAGTAAAGCAACCTGAGATTACCATACAGGACAACAACACCCAAAAGTCAATCCAGATATAGAAGTATTTAAAGTAAAACAAACCTACAAAACTGAAAATAGTGAACCAGAATATAAATTTACAATGAAGTCAGCTACAAAGCAAAAAGAGGGAATAGGGTATGGAGTTATATTGAACTTCTAAATGGTAAGGAAATAAAGTAGATTTCAAGATAAAACAGTTTTAAATGGGGAAAAATTAATAAATTACAGGGTAAACTGTAATATGTTCTGAAAATTAATTCATTTACACATCAAAATAAAAAAGCAGAAAATCAGAAAGATTTTGTAAACATTAACACAACAGAAATGGAAAGGAAAGGA
>NW_006408641.1:4556072-4557508 GCF_000296735.1 Chrysochloris asiatica
TGGTTTATTTATTTTTTAGTACATTATCTAAGCCTTGAGGTCTTCAGCTTTTAAAAGGAAACTCATCAAATTAGGACAAACAGGAAGACTTTCAAACCCTCAGTTTTCCCATCTGTAATCAGAAATCATTGCTAATAGGTAGCTTGAGGGCTAAAACCCAAATAACTGATAATGGTTGCTCTGAACATGTCTAACAAGATGCCATGTCATTTCTAGGCCCTGAGGGAAAAGGTAATGATTAATTAGTGAAGTTAGAATATGGGAAGTTTAGATTTCTTCTTACTCTCATATTTATTCCATCAATGAACCACATGCTATTAAGGGAGAAAGAAAGGTAAACCAGGGTGGTGGTGTTGTTTGTTAAGTGCAGTTGAGTCAGTCCTGACTGATAGTGACCCTGTATAGGGTTTCTGAGGAGTGGTGGCTGAGCTTGAACTGTTGACCCAGTGTTTCAAACTGACCTTGCAGCACCACAGCACCACACCACCACACCAGGACTTCAAACTGGGGTAGTATTATAAAAGTTATATACCTGAAGTACATTCCAGTCCAAACAGCACATCTTTACAAAATGCAGTGATCAAAGGACACGGAGCACTCAGGGTCCATTCCAGAGGAGCAGATACACGTTTTCGTTTTACATGCCAACCTCTCGTGAATGATTATTACTAAGTGACAACCACGCATATGAACTAGTCTGGAAAGTTCTCAAATGCAAGAATGTAAACAGACATACCATTCTTATTATTACAGGCAATTGTTAGAGTCCATATTCCATTTTATCTCATTTCTCAAATACATTGGAAACTCATCAAGAGCACAGACCAATTGAGCCCAAACCGTCTCATGATTAGCATACTGCTCAGAGCAGAATAAACGTACAGTAATTGTTCAATTCATGATGAAATCTTAGTTTAATTGTATATCTAGGAAATCTTAACTGGAGATTGTTGAACTTTAAATCAGTTCATTGCTTAAATCACAATGCTCAAATACGGTACAAAACTATATTACTCAAAAAATCATCTTAAACTAATATGATAATGTCAGGCTTTTGTCCAATTTAATAATCTTAATCTGTTAAATAAATGTGTCAGAATATTTGAGATAAATCTTTTCAACTGTTTCTTACTTACATCTCCACTTTCTTTCTCCATAGTAACCATTAGTAACCATGGAGACTTTTACCTATGACTATATATATATATATGAGGAGTCCTGGTGTGGCTCTGTGGGTTAATGCGCCAGACTGCAAAGCCATTTGAAATTCAAGGTCCGTGGTTCAAGCTCACCAGCTTCTCCTCAGAAACCCTATACAGGGTCACTATGGGTCGGAACTGACTCGATGGCACTTAACAAAAACAACAACAAATATATATGTGTGTGTGTGTATATATGTATATATACATATACAGTATGCTAATCATATATATATG
>NW_006408641.1:4557931-4560507 GCF_000296735.1 Chrysochloris asiatica
CTGGTGTAACACTGTAGCATCAGTGCTGTACTGTGAACCTCAAAGTCAGTGGTTCAAGCTCACCAGCCACTCCTCAGAAACCCTATACAGGGTCTCTATGGGTCAGAACCAATGCAACAGAACTCAACAACAATAACATATATATGAGGGAGTCCTAGTGTGGCTCTGTAGGATAAGCACTGGACTTCAAGGTTTGTTTGAACCAGAAGGTCAGTGGTTCAATCTCTCAGCCACTACTCAGAAATCCGATACAGGGTCACTGTGAGTTGGAATCTACTCAATGGCATTTAATAACAACATACAGATGAGGAGTGCTGGTATGGCACTGGACTGGTAACAGCAAGGTAGGATTCAACCCACCAGTCACTCCTTGGAAACCCTATACAGGGTGAATATGAGTCAGAACCGATTCCATGGCACTTAATAGCAATAATATGTGGGGATAAAGTAGTCCTCATATGACACTGTAGGATTAGCACTGAACTACTAATTACAAGGTCTGTGGTTCAAACCCACTAACTGCTCCTCAGAAAGCCTATATAGGATCACTGTGAGTCAGAACTGACTTGACAACAGTGAACAAAAACAACAATATGAATGAAACAGGAGAAAGCTGAAGCTGCCTGCTCCTATAAAGATTTACAATCTCAGGAACCCTCAAGAGCAGTTTTGCTTTGAACTCCAGTGTGGCGCTATAGGCTAAGCCTGGACTGTGAGCCAAAAAAGGTCGGTGGTTCAAACCTACTGGCTGCTCCTCATTTGCTATGAGTCAGAATTGACTCAATGACCCTTAACAACAACAATAGAATCACTGTGAGTCAGAACCAACTCTGTGGTAGTGGATGGTATCCGGGTAAACTGATAGCATGCAAGGGGAAGCTAAAAAGTATTGTTACAACATCATAGAAACATTTATTAAACAAATATATAAAATGGTGTACTTGTAGCTTATTGACATATCCTTCATCTATAAGATGGTCTAAAAGGCAGTTTTAAAAAGTTCATGGATAAATTAAACTAAAAGATAATGGAATTTTTCCATTAACTGTTTGAAGTCCCCTCATATATACTTATGAAGGCAGTGTTTCCATCATTCTAACCCATTCTGAAGAATTCTGTGCCAGTTTGGGCATCTTTGAGAAACTCAAATCATGTTCCTCTTAAATATTCTTGAATTGGAGGGGGGAAAAGAAAGTCTGAAGGGACAAGATCAGAGCTGTAGACTGAATGAATAGGGTTTCTCAATTAAATTCTCATCAGACAGTTCTTGCTACCCTTGAAGAATGAGTATTATTGTGATACAGAAAAAAAAAAAAAAATTCTTTGTCCTTGGTGAAACATTCCTGACTTTTTTCTCACCATTATTGTTTTTGATTTCTTAAAACTTCTTCATAATAGGCCCTTGTGATTGGCTAATGTCTTCAAAAAAAAGTATCACTATTACCCAGTCACTGTACCATCAGAAATGACCTTTCTACCTTGAATATAACTGGCTCAACAGATCTTTGCAGAAGTCATTCTATTGATTGATTTTTTCTCTCTCTCTTTTTTTTTTAAGACACCCTAAAGACTAAGACAAGGTTACAACTAAGAGAAATGATCTGCAGTTGTCCATGATTACAGAAGCATTCCTCAATATGTTTTTGTTGTTGTTGTTATTTTATTTAAATAAACCCAAACAAGTAAGAACTCCAACCTTAGTAGTCATACTTTTTCACTTGCAGAATAATGAATAAATATAGGTTGGCAAGATTTCAGAGAAGTTTGAGATAAAGAACCAAAGTAATTTTAATCAGCATCATTGTGTACATTGCCCAATATTTTATCCATAGATTCAAGGATATTTGGTAGTTGGTTTTGATTTCAATCAAGTTGATTTGATCCATTTGTCAGAAAACGCCATAGTCAATACATGTCTGTTTCAGAAAAGTACAACTTTGTTGTTTTGCACAACCTTAATACAGATCATTGACAGCTCACATGGGATGGAAAAATCATTCTTACAAATATGAAGTATATGCTTTAAATTGATGATTTACATGATGCCGTTTTTGAAATATCATCATAAGACTGAATGAATTACTTTGATGTTTAATTTGTCAAATATAACTGAAACAGATATTGGCAAAGTCATTAGAAGAAGAGCTTCCAATTCAGCACACTAATACTGTTAATGTTACTAAAAACTAAGACTTTAGCATGCATTGATCATATAAAGAAAGAAATGAAGACCTTACAGTCTAGTTTTATTTCTTAAACAACAAAATGTGTACAATATTACAATTTCATAAAAACTCAATTGGCATTTTATGACATTTCCCTCTCCTTTATATAAAAACATATATCACACACATCACCGATGGGGGGAAGTGGGGTAAAAGCAGCAATGAAGCGACAAGCTAAGCCCTACAATGTTCAGTAGACCCAGTTGGGGACTCGGTTGGCAAGCAGTGTGAAGAGACCTGGGAACTCTTGGGCCCAGAGTCAGTGCCGTGGCCACGGAGGACTCAAGAGGAGAGTGGAGCTACCGGCTGACAGGAAGAAAGGGCATATGCACAGGAGCGCCCACACTTGCA
>NW_006408641.1:4561291-4565616 GCF_000296735.1 Chrysochloris asiatica
CCATGGCAATGAGATGATATACGATGGAATGAATGTAAAACTAAAGTTCTCCCATGTAAACTATCATATAATTCACAATAAAACATTAAAAGAAAAAACCAACATATAATAATATGTCATTCATATCAATTTGTCACTTTAATGAGAGGTGACACGATTAAGAATTAGATTGATTATTTCAACTAGGGCAAGCTGAGATGGTTTTAAAGTTGAATTATTCCTGCTAGGCCAACATTCTCCTTGTTAATTCCTAGACAGACAAAGAAACTGTACTTCCTGTGCATTGTTTCATCCCTCGCATTTTCAATTTAGAGAATATTGGGTCAGCATGGAAAACTTTCAATCCATACCTGGAGGAGAAAGCAATGCTCTGGAAATTAGATCATCTTCACGTATCCACGTAATGAATGAAATTTGGTGCTTTTAATGCACCAGAACCTTTTTGTCAAGTATTTTGATTAACCCCATAACAGGGCGATGCAGGGAGAAGCGCAATTCCACTTCTACAGACACGTTAACTGAGTATTCAAAGGGTCAAATGCAAGCACATGATCACACAGCTAGTAAAATGCAGAATTGAGATTCACACTGACAGATACCTGACCCAATAGTTCCTCTTACATGTTAAATAAATAAAACAAAACTCCTCTCTGTGTATTGACCACATGGGGTCAATTCCATTGCAAGTTGAGGTCTAGTAGCCTCAAAATAAGTAAGTAGATAAAAAGCCTGCAGGAGCCTAGCCCAAATGTGCACCCTTCCAGTTTTGTTAAAAATAGCCTATAAGCAGATACTTAACCACATAGATATTGGCTATTTTATATATCCTGAGAAACTGAACCCAACATCTGCAAGCCCTAGATTAAATAAAACCCTGTTAACTGTAAGGGTCCTAAGACATGAACTCAACTACAAGGTCGGTTTGAGCCACAAGATCCGTGGTTCAAACTCACCAGCGACTCTTTGGAAACCATATACAGGGTCACTATGAGTTGAAAGTGACTCAACAACACTTAACAACAACAGCAACAACAAAGACTCTGCTATTTTGGGACTCTATGACAAAGATATGTAATCTTTGTTGCTTGGAAACATGAAGATGTGTGTAAATACCCACTTCCTTCTCCTCTTCCTGGGGGTGGGGAGGGGGGATTCATGCACTCTTCTCTTTTTTGCGGCTCTTTGTGCTCCTTACCTCTGGAAAACACTGCATGAGGCTGCTAATGTTGTTGTTGTTAAGTGCTATGGAGTTGGAGTTGGTTCCGCCCCATAGCGACCCTGAACAGGATTTCTGAGGCTGTAAATCTTTACGGGAGCAGAAAGCCTCATCTTTCTCTCGTGGAGCAGCTGGTAGTTTTGAACTGCTGACCTTGCAGTTAACAGCCCGATTTGTAACCACTACGCTATCAGAGTTCTTTATACAGCACCTAATAAAGAGCTTGGTGTGCAATACTGCTAGCTCGTGGTCCTAGCTTTTTCCTTGATCAGCCCCAAGCCCCCTCAAACTCACTGAACTATGATGTTAGGTGTCATACTAGACTTATAAACCATTTTTGTTAAGGTTATTATGTGCTTGGTAACAACAAATATTAGAAGTTATTCCTGTGATGGTGGTGTTGCTAGTTATTCCTGTGATGGTGGTGTTGCTAGGCACCATCAAGTCAGTTCCAACTCATAGCAGCCCTATGCACAACAGAATGAAACAAACACTGCCTAGTCCTGCACCATCCTCACAGCATTGTTTCACTGGAGCCTAATGCTGCTACCACTGTGTCTACCCATCATGTTGGGGATTTCCTCTCCTTCGCATGATGTCCTTCTTTAGGAAATGTATTATAATAATTAAGCTTTAATTTACATATGTTAAATCCAAAATACTAAGGAGTTCTGGTAGCATAGTGGCTAAGAGTTGCACTGGTCAGCAGTTTGAAACTACCAGTTGCTCATTAGGGTGTCTGCAAAGAAAAGGATAATTAAAAAAAAAAAATTTTTTATCATTGCACCAAGATCAGCTAGCTCAAAGAACTGATCTTTCCATCATGTTTTAGTTGTTGTTTTTGTTATACTCAATTGTTTCATTTTAATTTTTCTTAATGTTTTATTGTGAATTAAGCAAAGGTTTGCTGACAAGATCATAAGTTTTGCATTCAATAAATCATACACTTCATTTCATCTCAATGATTACAATCTCCTCCACGCAACAGCAGTTACCCTCCTTCCTCCTTGAGGTTCCTAGTTCCATTCCACCCTCCTTCCCACCCTTCTCAACTTTGTCCTTAGGTAAGTGTTGCCCATTTGATTTTGAATGAGTGACCATTCTTTGGTGAGCATACCTCACTAGTGTTGTTGACCCCACTATATACCTATCTATGGACTGGCTAAAAATTGGGTGAGTTCCTGTCCTGACCTGAAGCATTGTGGATAAAATAGTCTAAGGTTCTCTCCATCTCTTTCTGACTCCTAAGCTCATCTTTTTTGTTTGTTTGTTTAATTTTGAGTTTTGTTCCAAGTTTTCTACCACTCTATCTGATGAGACCTTCTAATGAATGCAGGGGTGGGGAACCTTTTTTTCTGCCAAAATTTATACATTATTCTCAAGCCATAAAAAATTATCAACTCAAAATCAGCCTGCTATATTTGGTCAAACATTTAATTAACTCACTCCTAATACAATAACTTGAGTCCTGGTGTGGAGCTATGGGTTAAGGCACTGGTCTGCAAAGTCGCTTTGAACCACAAAGTCAGCAGTTCAAGATCACCAGCTGCTCCTTGGAAACCCTATGCAGGGTCATTATGGGCTGTAACCGACTCTACAGCACTAAACAACAACAACAAATGTGATGACTGGATTTGTGGTTATGCTGGCAAGGCCAGACCAAATGATTTCACCAGCCTTGTAGGGCCCACAGTCAGATGTTCCTCACCCCTCTTCTAATGTGATCCCTCTCAGAGCAGTAGGTAGTGGTAGCTGGGCACCATCTAGTGCTTCTTGTCTCAGAGTCATGGAGACTGATGGTCACATGTTCCATTACATTAGTTCATTGGACTAACTGACTTCAAGTATCTTCAATTTTCATCACTCTTCTTTCTTGTGACATATAGAAACCAATAGTTGCACCTTTGACGGTCTCTCATGAGCTTTTAAGATTGCAAATGCTACTCACCAAAGCAGGGTGTAAAACATTGCCTTTATGGGCTGTTATTTCAATAGACCATGGTGTCCCTTGAAAAGTCATTGCCTTGAGATGTTTGATAATATCTAAGAAGTGTTCATCATTTTGTCCACTGAATACTCTACCACATTCATAGTTGCATCAAATATCTTTTTTCAAACCCTTATAGATTTGTGGGCATATTTCCTCTCAGTAACACTGTACGATAAGAACTGCACTGCAAAGTCTGTTTGAACTGCATTCTTGACAGTTCAAACTCACCAGCCACTCCACAGAAACCCTATACAGGGTCACTATGAGTAGGAACCAACTCAACGGCACGTAACAACAACTCCCCCTCTACCTCCTCTACCCATTCAGCCTGTGTATTTTTCCATGTATCTACCCATAGAACACTGTTATTCCAAGGTTGTGTATATAATATTATTTACCTCTAACCCCTTTAGCCTTTTCATACCTCACTGTGTCTTTACCTGTCTCCATCATTCCTTTTCAAACCTTCCTCTTCTTATTATATTGTTATCCCCATCATCCAAGTTAGCATGCGCCTATGCCTAATGTGGTGTTGTAGGGTAAGCACTGCACTGCTAACAAAAGTTCAATTGTTCAAGCCAACCAGTCACTCCTCAGAAACCCTATATGGGGTCACTATGAGTTGAAACTGACTCGACAATGCTTAAGAACAACAACAAGACTAACTCTAGCCAGTGAATTACTCTTCCTTCACTTCCACCCATGGTAACCATCAAAGAATGTTTCTTTTAGAATGAAAACCTTTTGTTGATGTTTTACAATAGTGGTCTCATACGTGATTGACTAATTTAATTCAGCATAGTATCATCCAAGTTCATTCATGTTATGAGGTGCTTCGCAGATTCATAGTTATTCCTCAACATTGCATAGTAATCCATTGTATGTATGTATCAAAGTTTATCCATTCTTCCATCTTTTTAGCTACTAGGAATAATGCTGTGCATATATCTACTAGTATCCTGGCTCTTAATTCTTGTGGCTATATAACAAGTAGAGGGATTCATGGGTCACAAAGTATTTCTATATCCAACTTTTTGAGGAAGTGTCATACCATGTTCCACAGTGGTTCCACCATTTAAAAGCCCCAGGCAAAGTAGCAGGGTCTTAGTATCTAAACAC
>NW_006408641.1:4566407-4586016 GCF_000296735.1 Chrysochloris asiatica
AGTAAGAGGCCTTCAACTTTGTGTTTCTTCTTAAGCAATGCTTTGCTTATCTGACGTCTCTTATTTTTCCATATAAAGTATGTGATGAGTTTTTCCATCTCTTTAAATAGTGATGTTGGATTCTAGACTGGGGTTTCATTACATCTATAGATTGCTTTAAGGAGCTCTGATAGCATAGGAGTTTGCGAGTTGTGCTAGTAACCAATAGGTCAGCAATTCAAATCTATCAGCTGCTCCACAGTAGAAAGATGAGGCTTTTTACTCCCTTAAAGCATTACAGCCTTGAAATCCCTATATAGAATTGCTAAGGGTCAGAATTGGCTCAAAAGCATATAAACATCACCACCACCATAGATTGCTTTGGGTAGTGTTGACATTTTCAAAATGTTAAGTCTATCCATATCCAAAGCATTTTCTTCTATTTTTATAAATGTGTTTTTGTTTCTTGTGTAGGATTTTGTATTTTCTTTCTATG
Source organism: Chrysochloris asiatica (assembly GCF_000296735.1). Classification (NCBI taxonomy): domain Eukaryota; kingdom Metazoa; phylum Chordata; class Mammalia; order Afrosoricida; family Chrysochloridae; genus Chrysochloris; species Chrysochloris asiatica. The sequence goes on from NW_006408641.1 coordinate 4,566,883, forward strand.
GGTCTTTTGTTTCTCTGGTTAAACTTATTTCTAAATAGTTCATCTTTGTGAGGTTAATGTAAATGGTGTTGTTTCTCTGATTTCCTTTTCAGGGCTGCCTTCAATAGTAAATGAATAGAGATAAATACTGTTAACTGATGGTACATGGAGTGGATTATAATCATTGTAATGAAACAAAGTATATAATTTGTTGAATGTAAAACTGATATCTGACCTATAAACCTTTACTCAAATCACAATAAAAACTTTAAAAAAAAAATAGCATAGAAGAATCCAACTGATTTTTATAAATTTAACTTGTCCCCTGCCACTTTGCTGATTATTTCAATGTGTTCCAATAATTTTCTTGCTGAGTCTTTGGGATGTTCTCCGTATAGAACCATATCATCTGCAAATAGATAGGCATACTTCTTTGCCAATTTATGTCTTTTTTTTGCCTGATAGCTCTAATTAAGACTTCCAACACAATACTGGCTAGGAATGGTGATAAAGGACATCTGTGGCACCTTGAATTTAATTAATATGGCTTTTCTATCCCAGGTGATTGGGTGGGACTATGCAAATATGGTATACAGGAGTTTAAGGCTGAGATTGGTTAGTTTTGCCCTCCAGCTAGCTTTAAAAGGAGCCATCTCAGAAGCAGAAATGGAAGATCCCAGCACCATCAAGAAGGAAGAGCAGGAATAGAGTATGAGACAGCAAAAGGCAAGTGGAAGAGGCAAAGGCAGAGGAGGTAGGCCTCCGGACTGAGTAAAGTTGAATGCCTACAGGCAGGAGACTGGCTAAAAGAATATATCCTTTGGCCATTCACAGATTGGCTAAAATAACTTTGTAACACTTGCACAAGCAGGGCAGTGGTCAAGGGACCACATGTCTGCGAGGCTGAAAACAAGAGTGAGGTGTGTCTGCAGTATGGCAGCTAAGATGTGTTCCTGACTGGAGAACTACTGTCTCCTGAGTTGGTTTTGATCCTGAATTGTACCCTGTTCACTTCCATAATAAATCCCCAAATCATGAGTATTCTTATGAGTTCTGTGTGGTCATTGAAATGGAGTATCAAACCCAGACGTGAAGCAAAGAGTGCAGTGGGAGAGATGTGTGGTGTCAGAATAGAGTAAAGAAGGTTGTAGGGTGGAAGCATGTCCAACAGTTGCTTCATAGGCATCAGCCTTGGACTGATATTGAATTTCATTCTCTTTCTCCTTTGTGAAGCCAGAGGAACTCAGACATGGCCACACATGGCTTTGCAACATCTTTGTCTGGTTCCTGTTTACCAAGGAAATGCTTTCAGTTTCTCTCCATTAAGAATAATGCTGACTATTAGATTTGTATGCTGTTGTTGTTAAGAGTCGTCAAGTCAGTTCCAACATATAACAACCCTGTATAGGGTTTCTGAGGAGTGGCTGGTGGGCTTGAAATGCCGACCTTGCAGTTCAAATTAACTTTTCAGTCCAACATATTAATCCACAGTGCCACACCAGGACTCCTTAGATTTGTATGTTGTTGTTGTTGTTATTGTTATGTGCCGTGGAGTCGGTTCCAACTCATAGCGACCCTGTAAAGGGTTTCCGAGGCTGTAAATCTTTACAGGAGCACAAAGCCTCATCTTTCTCCCACGGAACAGCTGGTAGTTTCGAACTGCCGACGTTGCGGTTCGCAGCCTGATTCATAACCACTACGCTACCAGTATACATGCTCTTAATTATGTTGAGGAATTACCCTTCTATTCCTATTTTGTTGCAGCAACTGTCTTATTCTATTTCATTGATGGTTGGTTGGTTGGTTATATGCTGTGGAGTCAGTTCTGACACATCACCACCCTGGTATGTAAGGTTTCTGAGGCTGTAAATCTTTATAGGAGCAGAAAGCCTCATCTTTCTCCCATGGAACAGCTGGTAGTTTCGAACTGCTGACCTTGAGGTTAGCAGTCCAACTCGTAACAACTATATTATCAGAGATCTTATCTCATTGATTGTCTTCCTCTTTTTTGCTGATGTTCGGCTTTATTAATCATTATGTCCTTTTCCAAGGAATGGTCCTTCCTGGTAACATGAACAAAGTGCATAAGACAAAGTTTTACCACGTTCCCTTCTAACGAGCATTCTGGTTGTACATCTTCTAAGACAGATTTGTTTCTTCTTCTTGAAGTCCATGGTATATTCAATATGCCTTGCTAATATAATCATTCAAATATATAAATTATTATTATTTTTAATTTCCTTATTCATTACCCAAGTTTGCATGCATATAAGGCAACTGAATATATCACGTATCAAGTCAGACTCACCTTGATTTTCAAAGTGACATCTTTGCTTTTGAACATTTAAAGAGATCTTTTGGGGCAGACTGTCCAGTGCAATATGTCATTTGATATCCTGACTGTTATTTCCATATGTCTTGATTATAGAACTAAGATGAGATCTTTGACAATGTTAATCTATTTTCTATTTGTCATCATGTTGCTTATTGGTCCAGTTATGAGGACTTTTGTTTTCTGTTTTAGCTTCTGTTGATGAGCATAACTAATTAATTTTTAAGAGGCCCCAGTTATAGAATTTATATTCTCTTATTTCTGCAGCTTATTTTGTTTGCTAAGCTATTTATGCAGAATGTTAGGTGCCCTAGTTTGGGCCATATCTATTATTCCAAAAACTTTACAGTTTGGTTTTAATACTTACGTCTTTGAGATATTTTGAGTTGGTTTTTCTGCATGTTGTGAAATGTGGATACTGATTTGTTTTTCTGCATCTAGAAATCCAGTTTTGCCAGTTTTACCATCACAAGCTCATTGGCTAGGTGTGACACCAGTCCATGGACTACAGCCCAGGGCATCTCCCAATTTGCATCCTGTGGTGCCTCCCATCTGTATAGTCCATGATGCCTATATCCTGTGCCTGCTACTGATCTACTGCCTCTGGTAAATCCCTATCTACAGCAAGGGTTCATTCATAATCTGTAGCTCTGTAGTACAGTATGGATCCCAATCTGGAGCCCAAGGCAGCTTGCGACAGACAGCCCATGGAGCTTCCAGATCTATATCCTGAGCCAGATCCCAATCTATAACCCAGGGCTGCTCCCAATTCACAGCCCATTGTGGCATCTGATCTACAGTCTGGAACTATAACCCATGGCAGCTCTTGAGGTACAGTCCATAGAGACTCCAGAACTACAAACCATGGCAAATTCTGTTCTGCAACCTGTGATGCCTCTGATCTACAAGCTGGCCATTTCACTATCTATAGCCCATGATGCCTGACATCTCCAGGCAGTGGGCCTCACAACCTATGGCCCATGCTGGCTACCAATCTATTGCCTACAGTGCCTCCCATCTACAGCCTGGGGCTGCTCATGACCTGCTTGTGCCAGCTCTAAGTCTACAACTCCAGGCAGCTCTCTATCTACTGCCCATGACGGCTCCCGATGTGAAGTCCCACTGCTATCAATCTACTGTGAGTGGTTCTCAATCAACAACCCAGTGAGGCTCCAGAACTACAACCCATGGTGGCTCCCTACGTATGGCCCGTGGAGGCTCTGGTACTACAACCCAAGGCCATTCCAGATCTTCAACTCATGGTGCCTTGCTGTCTACAACTTGGGGAGTTCCTGATTTACATCTCGGGGATCATGCTGAAAAACAGAGTTGGGTGCCTTTTGATGGCTTCCTATCTTCAGCTCATTGCAGCTCCCAATCTATAGTCATGGCAGCTCCATACCTACAGTGCAGCGTGGCTCCCCATCTACAACCAGAGTGATCCCAAATCTGTAGATCTACAGTCCAATGTGCATCCAAATCTATAGTTCAGGGCTGCTACAGAACTATAACCTGAATCTACACCACATGTCTGCTCACAATGTACAGTTGGGGCCACATCCGATCAACAACCTGATATATAGTCCATGGAAGCTCCTGATGTGCAGCCCATGGAGGATTTGTTATATAACCCATGGTGCTTCCTGTTCTACAGCCCAGGAATGCTCTTGATCTACAGCCCAGGGTACCACAGCACAGAGGGGCTCCCGGTCTTTAATCATGGCACCTCCTGTTCTATAGTCCAGGGAGCTCTGGATTCACAGCCCAGAGTGGCTCTCAATATTTAGCCCATGGTACCTTCTGTTCTATAGCCCTGGGAAGCTCCATAGTCACAGCCTAGAGTGGTTCCCACTCTTGAGCCTATGGCATCTCCTGTTTAACAAGCCACGGTGTCCTCTAATCTAAAGATCTACAGGTTGGGGCAGCAACCGATCTACAACCAGTGCCATCTACCAATCTACAGCCTAGGGCCACACTCGGTCTACAGACTGGAGTGATTCCCAGCCCACAGTCTGGGTTATCTTCTGCTCTACAACCTGGAGTAGCAACCGATCTTCAATCTGGTGTGGCTCCTACAACCGGTGGCACATCTATAACCCATGCTGGCTCCAGATCTACAGCTTAACTCACAACCCGGAGTGGCTCCTAATCTTTAGCCTGTGGCTCCTGTCATTCTACAGCTTATGGTGCCTCTGAGCTACAGGTCATGGTGCCCCCCAATCTATAGTCCATGCCAGCTTCTGATCTACTGCCCAGGATGGCTCCCTATCCACAACCATGGGCAGTTGCCAATCTACAGTCTGGGGCAGCTCCCAATCTACAACCCATGGTGTTTTCTGATCTACTGCAACAACAACAAGCCTAGCACAGCACCTGATCTACAATCCATGGTAGTTCCCAATCTACAGCCCATGGCATCTTTCAATATACAGTCTTGGAATGCTCCCAAACAACAACCTGATGTAGCTTTCAATCTACTGCCCAGGGTGAATCCCTTTATACAGCCAGGGGTAGTTTCCAACCTATGGTTCATGGGGGCTCCTTATCTACAGTCTATGGGGTCTCCATATCTACAGTCTGTAGAACCTTCAAATCTATGGCAGCTTCAGTTCTACAGCCCATTCTGGCTGATCTATTGCCTTAAGTGGCTCCTAACCTACAGCCAGTGTTGGTTCCTGATTTATAGCATAAGGCAGCTCCCATATTACAGCCCTGGATGGCTCCAAATTTATAGCCCTATGTGGCCCAGGCCATCACCCAATCTACAGTCTGTTGTTGTTATTAAGTGTCGTTGAGTTGATTCCGACCTATAGCAACCCTATACAGGGTTTCCAAGGAGTAGCTGGTGAGCTTGAACTGCCAACTTTGCAGTTCAAACAGCTTTGCAGTCTGGTGTATTAACCCACAGCACCACACCAAGAGTCTCCTGATCGACAGCCCGTGCCAGCTACCCACCCTGGGCAATTTACTGCCCTAGTAGACTCCTGATCTACAGGCCAGTAGAGTTCCCAATCTGTAGATCTATGTCTGGTGTAGCTACCGATCTACATACCAGGGCATCTCCTGATCTATAGCCTGTGCTAACTCCAGATCTGTAGCTCTGGTCTGTCCTGATGCCCAGCCCAGAGTGGCTCCCGATCTTTAGCTGTGGTTCCTTCCATCCTACAGCCCATAGTGTTCCCTGATCTATAGCCCATGCAGGCTACCAATCAACTGCTTGTGAACGTTCCCATTCTACAGCCAGGGGCAGTCCTGAGCCACAGTCCATGACTGCTCTTGATCTATATGCATGGTTGGCTCCCAATTTACAGCCAGTGATATCTCCAGAACTATATCTCTGAGCAACTCCTAATCTACATTTTAGGGGGGCTTTTGATCTGCATCCTAGGGCAACTCCTGATGTGTGGCTTGTGGTGGCTCCCAAAATACAGCCTGATTTACAGTCCATGGCAATTCTCAATCTACAGACCATACTGGCTACTGACTGACATACATCCTGGGTTGGTTTCTGATCTACAGCCTGTAGTGGCTCACAAATTACAGCCTGTGGTGCCTCCCAGTTTATAGCTCATGGCAACTTTCAATCTGGTTGCCAATCTGCTACCAGGGTTGGCTCCCAAACTAAGCATGGGATACCTCCTGATCTAGCCTGTACTGACTACCAATCTACTGCCCAGGACAGTTCCCATTCATTAGTGCAGTTTGGCTTATCATATCCTGCCCAGAGTGGCATCTCATGTCCAATTCAATTCAACTCCTCATTTCCAGCTCAGGGAACTCCCCATGTCCAGCCCATGGCAGTTCCTCATGCCCTTCCCAGGGCAGATCCCCGTCTACAGCCTTCAGTGTTTCCTAATCTGTATCAACAGAGAAAGTAGAAAAATCAGTCCTTTTCACCTCACCTGAGTGGTTCTATTTTTGGAGGTTTGATTATTATTTTCCCAGCTCACTTTTTCTTATTAGATTTTATTATCTTAGTTGTTACAATCTATCCTTTAATAAAGTTTATTTTGAATGCTTCTAAAATGTAAGATAAAGTGGTTTTATGTACATTCACAATTCTATCAAACCATCACCAGTATCTATGTCCAGAATATTTGTATCACCACAAACAGAAACTCTATAAAGGAAGCAATTCACTTTACTATCATTTGACTAATGTTGGTTGTCATAATTGATCTGGTGTCTAATGGCTGGTATTGGCTCTTGCCCAATGGGTGGGAATGTAAAGGGTATGGTTGTGGCTGGGCTGTATGGACATGTTCCTGTCTTCTGTTGAGCGATACAAGAATAGAAAACACACACAAGAGAGATAAAGAAAACAAACAAGCAACCAGCAGTGAAAAAAAACAGGCAACAGCTAGTAGGGAAAGAACACAAAAGCCAAAGACAGAAAAGAAGAAGAAGGAAATTTCTAAAAATAGAAGAATTAGAGAAAAGAATAAGAACTAAACACTTAGGGTGAGACATTGGTAAAAAGGGAAAAAGATCAGATAGCATTAAAGGAATGGAAAGAAGCAGCAGTGGTTAAGAAAGAGAAACAGAAAAAAAGAAGAAATGAAAGCTGAGATAGAAAGATACAAAGTAAAAGAGAGGAGGAACATAAAAATTAGCAAAAACAATGAAAAGAAAAACAAACAAACAGAGTAAATGTCAGACCCAGAGAGGAGAAAATTCTGGAGTCTCTTGTCAGCCAAGGACCTCACATCATAGGTGGGCAAGGGATAAGACTGTAGCACTCTCAACCCTATATGGAGTTCCTATAGGGCTAGGTGTTGTCTGTTTGTACAGAACCCCAAAGCAGCTGGGGGATCACGATGTTTCCATCCAGAAAACAGCTGAGGGTGAGAAGTATTGCTCGTTCAGGGCTGGCCAGAACCAGCTTTGTAAATCTGGAGCAGGTGAAACCTAATTCCAGGTGTGGGATTTGGTTTCCCACTGGTTTCCTGCTAGTTTCCCTCTCCATTTGATGTGGCTCAGACCAGTGGAGAGCGAGAGCTTCCATGGGAGAGAAAGCAGGTTGGGCCAGCCACACTATGGACAGCAGGGTAACACAGGGAACAAGAAAAATGTTGCACCTTTCTCTCCACCAGTAAGCAGTACACCTCTGCACCACATACCACACTCTTGCTTTCACAAGCCACCATAAAAGTTTCAGATGGCCACATGTGCCACCACAGATCACCTGTCTCCTTACTTTCCCTTCCACACCTCTCCAAGTGTTTGCTCAGCTGCTTCTCCCAGTTAGGGCTATTCCATGGCTGACCAGGACTGACTGCAGGCTTGGAGCTGGGCTCTCTGAACTCAGTTGCCAGGTTAATGTGAGCAACCCACCCCTCTTTAATAGGGCTCACAACTGTGGCACTAACCTTCATGCAGCTCTGATTTCCTGAAGGGCAGGAGCTTTCCTCCGGGTGTACACAGGCATAAGCCAGCTTCCAAGGGAATGTAAGAAACGATTGTGAGGTTGGTCCAGAGCTGTTGTGCATAGGGTCTCTATAAGTCGGTGCTGACTTGATGTCACCTAACAACAACAAAAACAGTGTGGAACAAGAAAAAATACCATACGTTTATCTCTGCAAGCCACGAGTATGTTTCTGCAATGTCGATATGTTTTCTTGTCTTTAAACCTGCTCACAAAAGCTTAAGTTGGCCACACTGCATCTGGTTGGGCAGCACAGGTTACCAGCTTTCCACTACTTTGTCCACATCTGGTTTTTTGTTGCTGTTGTGTTGTTGTTGTTGTTGTTTTTGCTTTCTCTCCTAGTAAGCATCAATCCACTTCTCTATTCCCTTATCTGAAGCTTAGGTTTCCCGGGCTGTCATCTGCATCTGTTTCATTTAGTTTTCCATATCTATGTTGTAGAGACTTTCTGCCTAGTTTGCCACTTGCTGTGCACCTCCTCTCCATGGGGCTTTTAATCAAGATTAAATCTAATGGAGACAATTTTATGAAATGCTTAGAGATGAGTCTAACAGATTACAGAAACAAATGTCAAATCAAAATAGTGACTGTATAGGGGATCTGCTGTTGTTCTTAAGTGCTGTAGAGTCTGTTCTGACCCATACCGACCCTGTATAGGGGTTTCCAAGGAGCAGTTAGTGAGCTTGAACCTCAAACCTTGCAGTTCAAATTGGCTTTGCAGTCTAGTACATTAACCCACAGCGCCACACCAAGACCTGCTAGACCAATTAAATTCAAGGCAGAGAGATCTGCTCAGAAGGTTATGGCAATTATTTGGGGGCATTTCAATTTCTCAAAGGAGGTAAGACTGATTAAATTCCAAGAAAATGGAAAACTGCATTGTTGCCTTATGATGAGTTCTCTAGAGAAGCAAAAACAGTGAAGTTTAAACTTGTACTTATAAAGAGAGGTTAATATCAAGGAAATGGCTTATACAATTGTAAAGGTGGTAAGTCCCAATTTCACGAGTTGGTTGTCACACTGGAGGTTTATGACTCATGTTGCTTCAGTGCTAATCAGCAGATCAGACAGCAGGCAGGAAGGGAGGACTGACAGGCCCAGCAGGTAGGAAGTCAGGTTCCAAGGATCCACAGATAATAAAGTAGGCCACTAACTCAAGTCCAAAAACCAGAGGTCAGAGAATGAGCCACAAGATCTGGACCTAACAGAGATCAAGCAATTCTTATTGAATGTCTAATATATTTGAAGCAACTCACATCCATGAGGAAACTTTCCTTCAGTTGATTGGCTGCTTTTAGCTGACTTCATCATTGAGTTGATATATTATATTATATCTCATTATGGGAAATATTACATCTCTACAGCCAAATCACTAAGAATCCCGGCCCAATCAAGTTGACATACAACAACAATTATCACAATTAGTGAGTAAAATGTCAGGAAAATTGTACCAACGATTTTTTTTTTTACTATTACGACAATGTGCCTTCTCTTTCTCCCTGGGTAGCAAGGGCTGTTCTACAAGAATTTCCTTAGTAAACATTTCCACATCCAACCTACCACTCTTATCTTACCCCTTCAGATGTCTTCATGTTCCCTGAACTCAAAGAACATTTAAAATGAACATACTTTGAGCAATTTGAGGATGTCAGAACTGCTGTTTGGTCATGGTGTATATTGAAGAGCACAAAATTATTCAGAGAAGAGCTACAGAGATGGAAACTTAAGTTTGGCAGTATATATACCCAGAATGAGGATACACTGAGAAACAAGGGCCACCATAACAAAACACCATAAAGTGATGGACCTAAAGAAGAAAAACATTTTTTTCTCATAGTTTTTTTGTTTTTTTAACTTTTTTTTTGAAACTATGGGAATAGTTTCTAAATCTGGTCATTTATTTCTTCCATTAGTTGTGAAAATTTCTTGTTGTATGTTTGTCCTTCTCATTTTATCCTCCATGTCTCTTAATTATTTTCCATATGTTCCATCTTTTGTCTTCCTATGATGCTTTCTCAAAAATTTATAGCTTTCATTTTCTTTTTTCTTTATATTTATAATTTTTTTTGTTTTTATTTTAAGTTTTTATTTCAATGATTATAATTTCCATTTATTCATGTTCTATATAATTCACCTTCAAATGTGTTTATTTTTTAGAATGTCTTGTTGCTTTCCTATGTTTCACATTACATTATTTTTTTAAACACACTTATGTAATATATTGTGTCTTATAATTTAGTTGTCTCAAATTTCACTGGAACTCATTCGACTTGGTGTGTGTGCTGACTCTCTTTTATTATGGTCTATTTTAACATAGGGTTGAATGTATTATAATGTGGCTCATTTCATCATGTACTATAAAATATTGAATCGTGAGGGAATTTGGGAGGAGTTCTGTGGGAATATAAAGTGACATGGTTGAGGGTTTGTTAATCTGTTAAAATTTTTCCAAAACATACAGAATAGGTAAATTTTCAGCTCCAGATTTGTGTGAGGTCAGGTCCCTATTTGCTAAGTTTTAGGAAAGATAGTTCATTTCCACCCATCACTATATCCTTACCTTGTCCACTTCCTAGTGGGTGGGTTTTTCTCCAAGGGGGTGGTCTTTTTATGCAGTAGTCTCTATTTCATTTTGTATGGTCCCTATTTTCTTTAACCCTCATCAGTTTCATAAATATATATGTTTTGCCTCTTATTCCTTACTCTCATGTTATTCTCTATAATAGTAGCATAGTAACACATTGGGACCCATTGAATTTACCTTGACAATCCAAATTCTGAACAACGTCTATCATCTTCTTTATTGATTTCTGACCTGGAGCTATCAAGAGAGTCACCAAATTCCATTAACTGTGTTTCTTCAAATTAATGTGCTAATTTTAAGAAGCTCCAGTGCCATGGTGGGTTATGTGTTGGACTACTAACCAAAGGTCAGCAGTTCAAATCCAGAAGTTATTCCACAGGAGAAAGATAAGGCTTTCTGCTCCTGTAAATATTTCTATTCTCAGAAACCCTATACAAGATCGCTATAAATTAGAATCAACTCCATGGCACACAACCACCACCAGTATTAAGTACAAGTATCTCTGTCACAGATACTTTTATTCATCCCTGAATTGATGATCCAAATTGTGAATTATAATTGTATACTGACTTTTCTCCTGCTTAGTTTTTGGTGTGGGTCAGAGGCAGTACTGTTAGCTGGCATTTGGAAATGACACAGCTGAGATTCCTAGAGTCCATCTACAGGTACAGCGCTGAGTCATAAAGACAGATTTCCTTCCACATCCCTTCATTACATGGGATAACAAGTCCTGTTGAAATGGAGTTTGGTCTGGACCACCGTTTGAGAACAGTTTGAGTCCTGGTGCAGCACTGCAGAATAAGCACTAGATCACAAGGTCGGTTTGAATAGCAAGGTCGGTGGTTCAGACTCAACGTTTACTCCTCAGAAATCCTATAGAGGGTCATTATGAACTGGAACTGACTCAACGGCACTTAACAACAACAACCATTTGAGTAGCAATATATAACCTATGTAAATAGATAGATGGAGAAAGAGAGAGAGAGAGAGATGTTAGAACAGAGGTTTTTGAAGAAAGACATAATGGAAACAAGTTAATGAGACATCTGATAAAAATCCTCTTGAGGCAACCTCTTGAACAGAGTAAAATGTACTGAGTGACAAGAACTAAAGATGAAGTAGCTGGTAGCTCTACTAGATATGATGTGATCTGAATCTGCCTACAAAGTTCTCCCTTGGCCCAACCATCCTCCCCATCTTCCTGCCCAGATGTCTGTGTGTCATGAAAAGGAGATATCCTTTGAAAAAAATCTTGTCACTGGTACCTAGTCACTTTGCTTTGGTTTTGTTGTTGTTAGGTGCCATTGAGTTGGTACTGACTTACAGCAACCCTATGCTCATCAGAACAAAACACTGCCCGATCCTGGGCCAACCTCACCACTGTTGCCACACTTGAGTCCATCGATGCTGCCACCTGGCCAATCCATCTCATTGAGGGTCTTCCTCTTTTTCTCTGACCCTCCACCTTACCAAACATATCCTTCTCCAGTGACTGGTACCTCCTGACAATATATCCAAAGTATGAGAGACAAAGTTTGGCCATCTTGGCCTCCAAGGAGCATTCTGGCTACACTTCTTCCAACACAGATCTGTTGGTTCTTTTGGCAGCCCATGGCACTTTCAATATTCTCCTCCAACACCACAACTCAAAAGCATCAATTCTTCTACGGTCTTCCTTATTCACTCTCCAGCTTCTGCATGCTTATGAGGTTATTGAAAATACCATGGCTTGGGTCAGGTGCACCTTAGTCTTCAAGCTGACATCTTTGCTCTTCAACACTTTAAAAAGGTCTTGTACAGCAGATTTGCCTAATGCAAATCATTTGATTTCTTTACTGCTGTTTCCACGAGTGTTGATAGTTGATCCAAGAAGAATGAAGTCCTTGACAACTTCAATCTTTTCTCCACTGATAAGAATGTTGTTTATTGGTCCAGTGGTGAGGATTTTTGTTTTCTTGACATTGAGATGTAAACCATACTGAAGGCTGTGCTCTTTGATCTTCATCAGTAAATGTTTTTTAAGTCCTCTTCACTTTCAGCAAGCAAGGTTGTATTATCTGCATATGGCAGGTTGTTAATGAGTATTCCTCCATTCCTGATGCCATGTTTTTCTTCATATAGCCCAGCTTCTCGGATTATTTGCTCAGCATACGGGTTGAATAAGTATGGTGAAAGAACACAACCTTGTTGCACACCTTTCTTCATTTTAAAACAATCAGTGTTCCCATGTTCTGTTCTAACAACTGCCTCTTGGTCCAGGTACAGATTCCTCATGAGCACAATTAAGTGTTCTGGAATACTCATACTTTGCATTGTTGTCCACAGTTTGTCATGATCCATACAATCAAAAGCCTTTGCATAGTCAATAAAGCACAGGTAAACATCTTTCTGATATTCTCTGCTTTCAGCCAAGATCCATCAGACATCAGCAATGATATCTGATTGATTGGAAGAGATCTGTATTTGTGCCCATTCCAAAGAGAGGTGACCCAATGGAATGTGGAAATCATCAGACAATTTCTGTGACATCCCATGCAAGTAAAGTTTCCTAAAGGTAATACAGAAATGGCTACAATCATACATTGACAGAGAATTTCCAGAGGTTCAAGCCAGATTCAGAAGAGGCCGTGGAATGAGGGCTATCATTGCTGATGTCCGATGGGTCTTGCTGTGGTTTACTACTCATAAATAACTGGTTATGGGAAGCTGAAGCGCAGTAAACAAGGAAGAGATCCTTGGAGTTATATGATCTGGGTAAGGTCAAAAGTCTGTAGTCTGGATTCATATGAGAGTACACCATTGTCCCCAAGCCCTGTTCTTATCACAGACATACTTGACTCTCCTGAGGATTTTAGAAGCAGAGAGTGGACATTACAGGAAAACATTCAACTTCCTGACAACTAAAAGTATTTAGGAGGAAATCCAGCCAAGTGATATTTAGAAATGTGGGGGAAGAGGCCTGAGGACAGGATCGTCATGCTTTTATCTGCAGTTGTAGTATAAAGCAGAATCACCAAAGTCTAGAGAGACTTGGTCCAGAAATTAAATCAAGCAAACCTGGGAGGAAATCCAATAGTCAGGTTCCCAAATGTGCTAAGTAGTCATTTTCAAGTAGTTGGTGTTTCTAGGTGTTGTCAAGTAGGTTCCCACTCATAGTAACTCTAGATGAAACACAGGGAAACACTGCCTGGTCTAGCACCATCCGCACAATAGTTGTCTGGGCCCAGTGCTGCAGCCACAGTGTCAGTCTGTCTCAATGAGGGTCCCCAAAAAGTCCTTCCAGAAGTCCAGGTGGGCCTGGGGAGTGAAGATCAAGGGAGACCGCTAGTAATTCTGGAACCAGAAATGCACATAATCGGTCCCTATTTCGGGGATCTCAGGTACCCGATCAATATGCTTAAAAGTACTGACAAGAAATAGATAAGAAATGGAACTGGAAATTTGGACTTTCATTAGATTTTCTAGGACAGATTCAAGGCCATGGCTCTGATGTTATCAAATTCACATAGGATATACCTGTTGTTGTTGTTGTTGTTATGTACCCTCAATCATTTCATACTCATAGTAACCTCAAGCAAAACAGAAGGAAACACTGCCTGGTTCTGTACCATGCATAAGAGGGATAAGTAAAGTTTAACACTAAAGGTAAATTCCTCCTAAATTTAACTTTCCCTAATCTTTTTATGCCTCATCTTTCTTCTACTGAACAGCTGGAAGTTTTGAACTGCTGACCTTGAGGCTCATAGTACTATTCATAACCATTATGCTACTGAGTTGGTAGGGTGGAGGGTCAGAGAAAAACAGGAAGATGCCCAACGAGATGGATTGACCAGGTGGCAGCATCGATGGACTCAAGCGTGGCAACGATAGTGAGGTTGGCCCAGGATCAGGCCGTGTTTCGTTTTGCTGTGCATAGGGTCACTATGAGTCGGCACCGACTCAATGGCACCTAACAACAGCAACAATCTCTTTATGAAACCTGGTGTGGCACTACAGTACAATGCGCTGGACAGCAAGGTCAGTTTCAACTGCAAGGATCGCAGTTCAAACCCACCAACAGCTCCTCAGAAACCCTATACACAGTCGCCATGGGTCAGAACTGACTAGACAGCATTTAACAACACAAACAACAATATTTTTATGGAGTGCTATGGCTCAACGTAGTGGTTACAAATCGGGCTGCTAATTTCACAGTCAGCAGTTCGAAACTACCAGCTGTTCTGTGGGAGAAAGATGAGGCTTTCTGCTCCCGTAAAGTTTTACAAACTCAGAAACCCTGTACAGGGTCACTGTAAGTCAGAACCAACTCCACAGCACATAACAACAACAACATGGCTCCATACAATTAGCACTAGACGGAGAACCACAAGGTCCATAGTTTAAACAGCCAGCCACTGTAAGATGAGGCTTTCTGCTCCCACCAAGATTGAAAAATGAGTCAACATCTACTCATCAGCACTTAGCAACAACAACCTTTTTAATCTAGATCTTTTCTCTAGAATAAAGATGTCTTTCTCTTCATATCCCAGGGAATATATGAATGAAAAGAATTTATAAATGGCATTGTAGGATAAGTATTGGACTGTGAACCACAAGGACAGCAGTTCAAACCCCCCACCTGCTCCTTTGGAAACCCTATATAGGGTTGCTATGAGTTGAAACTAACTTGATGCCACTTAATAACAACAACAGCATTCTAGTTGATAAATGCGATATTTAGTAAGAAGAGGGATATCAAAGGTTTGATCCTGACACTAATATTAACATATTTTAGAGAACTCTGAAAATAAATACAATTTGTTAAGTTTTCAGATTAGAATAAACACATATAGCCACAGCATCTGAACTGTGTTCTGGACAAGATCTTTCATAGATCCAGTTAAAGTTCTCAACACTAATTCAGTCTTGGAAAAACAACTACATATCTTGTTTTTTGTTATATTTTCAAAAGATCTACCCTGTTTTCCACAGTCAAAATTTTCAACAAGATACCATTCTTCTAAACATACTTATCTGCCAATAGTGAGCTTTGATTCCTGCAGCGTTGCTCTTCAGCTCAAACACAGACTTATTTTTAAACAGCAAAAGTACATGCTAGTGCAGCTTAGCTGCTGGGATATCTGTTCAGTTTCTATGAAAGCACAGATTCATTCACCACCCCTGACTTGGCATCAGCCACACTCTCAGCAGGCCTCATTATTCAAAAATGTATAATTTCTTCTTATATTACAAGAAACCTGTTTGGAGAAAAACAGGTTTTTCTTTCCTCCCAGCCCCATGCAGCTTTCTCTGCTAGTGTTACCTGAACTCAGCAGGGTTCCACAAGTACTGAGCTGATCTAGATGTGAGACTGAAAGGCTTCTCCATGGACCTACTGCCAGGTATGGTTATTGCTCCTTTGTGTGCTGAGCTGATAGTAGCAGTTTCTGAACAGTTTTTCTTCTCTTAATGAGAGGCCAAGAGTACCTCAGGTATTCATGTTGCCTCAGAAAATTTAGCAACATGAGACAGTTGTATTGGAAGACCAGAATATGTCAAGAGGTGAAACTGTAAGTGTGTGACCAGGTATAGAACTCTCAAAAACGTTAGAAAGATCTGACTCTGCCTCTGTCCTTATCTCTCTGTCCCTATCTCTATCTCTCACTCTTTCATGTTCTCCTTAGGCCTCTCCAGACCTTACATCATTATTTTCCATAAAAGTTATATATTTATAGCGATGAACTCCTGGTATGGTGCTGCAGGTTAATGTGCTGGACTACAAGGTTGGTTTGAATCACAAGGTTGGAAATACAAGTTCATCATCCACTCCTTGAAAACACTATATAGGGTCGCTTTGGGTCAAACCCGACTCAGTGGCACTTAACAACCATAACATAGCTTTGAGACTGCCAAAGATGGGTCACAAGGTTAAAAAGTTTTGAGCAAAAGAGTCTGTGAGTGGTACAGACAGTTATGTGCTAGGCTACTAAACAAAGAGTTGGCCTTTCCAATCTACTCAAAGATGTCTTAGAAGAAAGACCTGGTAATCCACTTCCAGAAGGTCATAACCTTTTAAAACCCTATGGAGCACAATTCTCTGACACACCTAAAGTCACTATGTTATTGTTGTTGTAGGCTGCCATCGAGTCAGTACCAATTCATCACAACTCTATATACAACAATGAAACACCGCCTGGTCCCCTGCCAACCTCACAATTGTTGCTACATTTGAGCCCATCACTACAGACACTGTGCCAATCCATCTCATTGGGGGTCTTCCTCTTTTTCTCTGACCCTCCATTTTACCAAACATCATATCCTTTTCCAGGGACTGGTCCCTCCTGACATGCTCGAAGTAGGAGAGGCGAACTCTGGCCATCCTGGCTTCCTGGGAGCACTCTGGTTGTACTTCTTTTATTAATTTGTTCTTTTGACTATCCACGGTACTTTCAATATTCTCCTCCAACACCACAGCTCAAATGAATCAATTCTTTTATGGTATTCCTTATTCACTGTCCAAGTTTTGCATGCATATGAGGTTACTGAAAATACCATGGCTTGGGTCAGGTGCACCTTAGTCCTCAAACTGACGTCTTTGCACTTCAACACTTGAAAAAGGTCTTGTGCAGCAGATTTGACTAATGCAATACATCTTTTGATAGCTTGATTGCTCAGTGTTGATGATTGATTTGAGCAAAATGAAGTCTTTGACAACTTCAATCTTTACACCATTTATATGGATGTTATTTATTGGTCCAGTGGTGAAGATATTTGTTTTCTTTATATTGAGGTGCAACCCACCTTCAATCTTCATCAGTATTTTAAGTCCTCTTCACTTTCAGCAGCAAGGTTGTATCATCTGCATATCATGGGTTGTTAATGAGTCTTCCTCCAATCCTGATACCATATTCTTCTTCATATAATCCAGCTTCTCGGATTATGTGCTCAGCATGCAGACTGAATAAATATAGTAAAAGAATACAATCCTGATGTACACGCTCCTAATTTTAAACCATTCATTGTTCTCTTGTTCTGTTCAAACAACGGCCTCATAGTCTACATATAGATTCCTCATGAGCACAAATAAGTGTTCTGGAATACTCATTCCACTCAATGCTGTGAATAGCTTGTCATGATCAACACAATTGAAAGGCTTTGCATAGTTAATAAAACACAGGTAAACATCTTTCTGTTATTCTCTGCTTTTATCCAAGATCCATCGGATATAAACATGAATTGGAATCAATTAGACAGTAGCTGGTTTGTTTGTTTGTTTCCTGTCAGCAAAAGGTAAACTAATTATACATTTTTGTATAATATGGATTTGCCTTTATGTCTTTCTTGGACCCTGGCCCAGTATTTAGGAAATTTCCTCCTCCTATTTATTTATTCTTTCTATCCACAACAATCAAATTACTTCACTCATGCCTAAACCAAATGAAAAACTTTACTGAACCTAACTCTATATAAAGCTGCCAGGGTATGTATGTTTGTGGATTGTGAGGATTTATAAGTATAGAGGGAAACCTATATTCTTAGTTTGTTTCTGAGTTTATTTAGATCTATAATGTAAACTAATATGTATTGGAGAGCCATGAGAGAAATATCATTACCCTGAGTAAATTAAAGTTCAATTATTTGAAGGAATGGGTAACTAAAAATTAATTAGGGTCATCATTAGAATTGAGGTTCATGGATTACAAAACCTTTGCTTTCTCCTATTAACCATACTGTCTTCAAGAGATAGGCATCTAAAGTGAGGTAACAAAGCAAGTTGAAAATCAGAAACAGTGACTATCACGTGTGACTTCTTGCATACATTTAAGTGACAGGATTAACAAAGGCATGATTCAGGAGCTTCACATTTGGCATCAGCCACTGCAATGGAGCGGGGGAGGGAATAAATGTTAAGGCTGGGGGGAAAATGAGTCATCAATGAAGACTACCTAGAAAAGCTACTCTCAGATAAGAGTTAACCTAGAATTTTGTCTTTGTCTCTGAAATGTTTAGTCGATTAAGTCTACAACTCAGCAATGCACAGAATAGAGCTATCGCTTTTCAATGATGTGCCAGTATATGTTAATGTCTCTAGTAGCCTCTCAAAATAAAATAAAACAAAAAACAGCTAGGGCAATAGAAATATACTTGATGGAATCCCTGCTTTAACCATTGCACACTCAAGAGCCTGTTAGCATTTTCTTACTGGTGTAATTACTCTGAGAACTGGAATTGAACAGCCCACTGGCCAGGACTCAGAAGCAGACCAAGAGATGATGTAACATCAGACATCAGTGTAGCAAAGAAATTGTTAGGTGCTTTGATGTGTTTGGGATTAACCAATTCATTTTCTGGAGATACTTTTCAAGTAAATTGAGTCAAAATAATTTTAAAAAATTATTTAGTGCCCACATGATCCATGTTATATGTTTGGCTTGCTGGATGTAACAGTTAATACAACAGATTTTATGGTAGGCCATATAGCAGTCTCCCAACTTGTTCAATCTGAGGTGGAAAGAAAGAGAAGGAAGCACCTCAGGCCATGGGAACAGGATGTTCAAACATGGAAAAAGCACTCAGGATGTTCAATAAACTGAAAGATGGCCAATACATAGGAAAGGATGAATTTTAGAAAGCTGATGTGGTAGAGATAGCCTAACAGCGAGCTTGTGGTGCTGTATAAACCATGGAATTATGGATTTTATTCTAAGTACCGTAGGAAATCCTTGTAAACTTTTAAGCAGTTGAAAATGGAATTCTGAAGGAACAAACAAGATGGCGGATTGGGTGGACGTATAGCAGAGAGCTCTGCCAACAACAACACAGAATACCCGACCA
>NW_006408641.1:4588801-4593032 GCF_000296735.1 Chrysochloris asiatica
GTGCCAGAGATGGAGGCATGGAGAGGGGGCGCGGCTGAGGACTCTAGATTCATCAACTAAGAAGAGAAGGACTAAGAGCTGGTGGCCAGAAGCAGACTTGCAGAATGTGCCCTTTGGAGATATAATTTATTATATATGCCTGAGTGGGGTTTTTTGTTTGTATGTGGGTAAAGAGAAATACTTTTAACTGATGGTATATGGAGGGGATTATAATAAATGTAATGAAGCAAAAAAAAAAAAAGGAATTCTGAAACAGAAAAGTGGCATTGGTGGAAAAACTAGAGAAACAGTAAAATCTTTGTTTTAGTTAATTTTACTTTGTATTTGTTGTTTTTGTTTTTAAGTGCCCTTGAGTCAGTTCTGACTCATAGTGACACTGTGTAGGGTTTCCAAGGAGCAGTTGGTGAGTTTGAACTACTGACCTTATGGTTCAGACCAACCTTGCAATCTAGTGCTTTATCCCACAGGTCTACATTGGTGTTAATTTCTTAGTTTGGGTGATTGCACCATAGTTAGTTTGATTATAGCAAAAACAAAAAACAAAAACACATTTTCTTTAATCAATTAAAAATGGAGGATTTTATCAACGGTGCTCTTCAATTATTTCATAAAGAATTTCTTTGCATTGGAATGAAATTCATTCTGTTCTTTAAATGGACACTCTTTTTCAAATAAGTTTATATTTACTTAACATTTGATTCAGAAACTAAACGGTAACATGCCATTTTCAACATGGACTCTTATTTTCACTTGAATCTACTAAAGAAAGCAGCATCAAAGAATGTTAAATTACAAACCCCAACTCCTTTCAGCATTTGGAGTTTACCCCTGAGCTTTCCAGTACTCCCTTGCAATGGATGGCGAGAGATCTAGTTATGCTTGAATTTTCCAGTTCTCTCCAGTTGCTTCTGATAACGTTCTCCCTTAAAGATGACATCCCATTAACCTGACTGTGGTCTAGCTTTTGAGTAGGGTGCTCATTCCAGTCATTTATGACTCAGGCACCAAGTCTTCTGCTTTGCACCTCAGCTGCAATGGCAGATAATAGCGCCCAGGCACACACATTGCCTTTCTCAAGGCACTTACTTCAGTACTGCAGTCCAAATGAAAAAAGAAAGAAAAATAGCAAACGCTCTTTATTATTTAGAGAGGTATTGGTACTCCCACTGAGTCCATTGAGAAGAGCTCTCAGACCAAGTTGACCCTTAAAGGAAAGAGTGAAGCTATCCCATGAAGCAATTGTTCAAACCACTTAGTGGAACTCCATTCTTTAAGGGGATCACCTGGTGGTTGACATCACTTCCTTGCTTAAAAGCACTACCTTTTTCTGTGTTTTAGCTTGGTTACCTTTTGTAGGCTGAACCCCCTGCTGAACTCTTCACACACACCACTCACCCCAGTACACCCTCCCTGGCAGTGGGTAAATGGCAAATGAAAAGATTCTCTCCATCAAGTCGGTTGACGAGGGCAGGTGGCAGGGTACCCAAAGATGCTTTTGCTCTCCATGCTGTTTAATGTCTCCAAGATCAAATGCAAAGATCATGGGAGGAACAAGTGATCAGCGGGGCAACAATAGATTAATGTGCCAGGGTCTGGATGAGTTGTACGACTGAGACAAAATGGATGGCCCCATTGAAAATGACTTCAGAAGTATCAAAAGAGGTCTCTGTAGTTGCCGGATGTGCCTTCAGACGCGAACATTATTTTCCAGCTCTACTAGTGCTACTATCACAGAGTGGAAAGTAAATGTGAAAAGACTGTCATTTGGATTTCTTCCCTTATATGCTTTTTTCAAGGGGGAGTGCAAATTTTGTAGATGAGTTTAAGAATGGTCCCGGGACGTGTAACCCCATTCATAGAAACATTGCTGGGCACAAGAAAGTAGGCATGTGGTGTCCAAGAGTTTTCCCCAAGATAAAATATCAGATTGCTTTCCATTGCTCATCAGTGGCATTGTGCCCACCAAACATGTGGTACTCATGAGACAAATTACATAGTTTCTGAGTTGTTATACATTTTTCCCCAAAGTCTAACTTTCCATACTGGGATTCCTTGTCAGTTCTTTATTTTATTCCAAATAATAATAGAATAATGACATCTCTGCATACATATACCCAACTTTAATAATCATAGAAATAAAACCAAATCTAATAGAAGAAAAATGAACAAATATATGCACACCCATGCTCATAGCAGCACTAGTCACAATAATCAAAAGATGGAAATCCTCTAAGTACCCAACAATGGGTGACTACGTAAACAAATAGTGGTACCTACACAATGGAATACTACACAGTCATAACGAATAATGAGTTTCCAAAACACATGGATGAACTTAGAGGCTAATATGTTGAGCAAGATAAGTCAATCAAAAGGATATATATTTTATGATCTCCCTTTTATAAAATGACAAGAATAGCCATATACTAAGAGATCCATGTACATTGGTGGTTACTGGCAGTACTTGGAGAGAGACAGGGAACAGTATATTTTATAATCAATAGTCACTTTTTGCTTATGGTCATGAATAAAGTTGCACCAAACATGGGAGAAATGTGCACACCCTACCCATGATAATTGTTCCAATATGTTGTACACACACTCATACACACATAAGATGTTTAGGAAAAGCTATGTTATATATAATTTTTCACAAACAACAACCAGTATACATGTGTGTATATGTATGTATATGATACCACATGAGACCATAAAGCAATGAATATTACCGCTGAGCACTGTGCTATTTTTAAAAGCCATCTATATGAAGGTAAGTAAAAATCTATTACTACAAAATCATAGAAATCTTTATTCAACAAAAATATCAAAATGTGAAACTATTGTTTCTTGGCCTATCCTCCATCTAGGTCTATCAACTTCTGAAGGTGATATTTCCATCTCTGTAACCCGTCCCAAAGAATTCTGCCATCTTCAATTTGTAACATGTCAAAACGGCAGTTTGGGCATTCTTGAGGGACTCAACTCATGTTCATTTTCAATATTATTTGAGTTTAAGGAACAAAAGGAAACCTGAAGTTATTGGATCAGTGTTGTAGGATGGATGGAGTAAGGTTTTCCAATGAAATTTTCCTAGTACAACCCTTGCTTCCCTCAAAGTGCAGGTGCTTTATTGTGATAGAAAAACATCTCTGGGTACAACTTTCCTGGCCCTTTTATCACCAAGGCAGTTTTCAATCTTCTTAAAACTTCTTCATAATAAATACTTGTGAGGAAATCTATGAAGATTACTTTTTAAATCCCCAAAAATAGTCACCATAAACTTCTGTGTTGCCCTCTTTGTCCTAAATTCCCTTAGAAGACCAGTAGATCCTTTAGAAGTCACTTCTTTTATTGGATCTTTTTCTAAGGCACCCTAATAAGACTAAAATGAGTATGTTACTGAGAGAACTTGTCTGCAGCCATCCACTGATGCCAAAGACGTGTTTACACATGCTTTGTTTGGAATATACAAAAGACACATGAACTGAAATACTTTCGGACTTATGCTTCTATGAGAACAAATGGATAGCACATACTCTGAAGCATAAATGAGAAGTATCGGGACTCTGAGACTATATAAATGGGAATGGAGCAACTACAAAGGAAATCATGAGACTGTGGCTTCAAAGTGAAGAATTAAATAGCTGCACAATATATGTAGAAATTATTGCATGGGAATCTGTGGTGTTTTATACACTTCCACTTAAAATGCAATTAAATATTATTTCTAAGTAAATAAAGTCAAAATTTCTCCTAAATTATATATGGGAAATATATTCATTCTTTTTATTTTATCAGTACTGGTGTTATAAATTAATAAAAGATTCAAAAATACATTAAGCAGAAAATTCAAATCATATTTAAGAGACATGAAGTAATATCAAGTAAAATGTAGGTTTTCATCACACCATGTTATTTCCTGTCCCAGAAGAAAATAGTCTTTACATTTATATATGCACAGATATATGGAGTCCCGGTGTGGCACTATAGGATAAGCACTGGATCACAAGTTTTGAACTCACAAGATTGGTGGTTCAAACTCACCAGCTGCTCTTCAGAAACCCTATAAAGTGTCATTATGGGTTGGAACCAACTTGACAGCACTAAACAACCCTGTGTAGGGTTTCTGAGGAGTGACTGGTGAGCTTGAACCACTGCCTTTATGATCAAAACTGACTTTGCAGTCCAGTGCACTAACCCACAGCACCACACCAGGAATCCATATAAATGT
>NW_006408641.1:4593500-4627593 GCF_000296735.1 Chrysochloris asiatica
CTCTCTCTCTCTCTCTCTCTCTCTCTCTCTCTCTCAAAATATATATATATTCTTGGAGTGGCATTTGTTGTTGTTGTTATAAGTGCCATAGAGTTGGTTCTGACTCATAGTGACCCTGCAGTTTCTGAGGCTTTAAATCTTCATGGAAGCAGAAAGTCTTATCTTTCTCCCATAGAGCAGCTGGTGGTCTCAAACCACGGACCTTGTGGTTTGCAGTCCAGTGCTTATCATATAGAACCACTGCAACCCCCCATATGAGATACTGGGGTAAGAAAACTGGTATTCACTGTTTGTCCAGTTATTAGTTCTTCACAGCTCTTAAGCCATAGGCCTTCACCAACAGTTGTTCCCTAACTCTTGAGAAAAGATGAGCAGATCTTATGAAAAACCAAGGGCAATATGCCTAACGTGGCTATTTAAATGTTAAGTAACTAAAGTAAAGCAGTAACATGGGTTATGCCCAGTAAGAAAGGTAATCTTTCAAAACACTAGCTCAGTTAAAAAGAAAACATCTCAATATCCTCCCCTATCACTATCAGGGAGGATCAACTACCATCTGGTAATCTTCTAAGAGAGGTTCAAACTTCAACCCTTCCCCAAGTCTAAGAAGTAGCAAATGTCCAAGCAGTTTTTGCCACTGAGGACCTGTTCTTTCTGGTCTTCCATGTAAACATTCTCACTGCCACTAACTCACAAGCGAGGAGCAAAAAAAGTCTTAAGGAGGTAGCATCTCTCAGAACAAAGTGGAGTGATACAATCCTCATCACCAATTTCTGCTCCAGAAAAGATGATGAGACTTGTCTCCTGGTCAGCCTCCAACTAACGTCCTCACCCTGCACAGGCAGAAAGTTAAGTCCCTTGAGGCCAAGGGAAGGGAGGGAGTTGCCTCAAACCAAGAGAGAAAGTACTATACAGGGGTCATGGGAGAAAGGGAGAGGATCAGCCCATGTAGCCTGACTTGTTGAAACCACTGTAGAAATGAGAGTGGGAACTCTGGCATGTTGTACTAATATTTGGTCTGTTAGTTCGTTTTGGAATCATCTTGATTTGCTAAAGTGAATGGAAGCAGTGAGAAAGCAAAAGAGCTGAACAGAAAATTTCAAAGGGCAGTTTGAGAAGACAAAGTCAAGCATTATAATGAGAAGTGCAGAAACCTGTACTTAGAATACCAACAACAGTAAAGAATACATTAAGCATTTCTCAAGCTCAAAGAACTGAAGAAGGAAAAAAAAGATCAAGGTTTAAGTTGGAAATATTGAAGGAATCTGTGGGCAAAATGTTGAATGACTCAGGATGCATCAAAAAAAGATGGAAAGAATATACAGACTCACTGTACCAGAAAGAAATGGTTAATGTTCAACCATTTCAAGAGACAGCATATGATCAAGAGCAACTGGTTTTGAAGAAAGAAGTCCAAGCATCACTGAAGAGTATGGTGAAAAACAAAGCCCCGGGATTTGACTGAATTCAAATTGAAATGCTTCAATAAACTGACACAGTGCTGGAGGCACTCACTGATCTACACCAAGAAATCTGGAAGACAGTTACCTGGCCAACCAATTGGAAAAGATCAGGAACCATCAAACAATATTCTTAATATTACTTGCAAGTAAAATTTTGCTGAATATAATTTTAAAAATTGTTGAGCAGTGCATCTACAGTGAACTGCCAGAAATTCAACTGGATTCAGAAGATGTAGAATGAGTGATATCATTGCTGGCATCAGATGGCTCTTGGCTGATAACAAATCATGCAAAGAATGGAAATTCCAAGAGACTTAATAGTGTTTATGAGAAATATGTACATTAACCAAGAGGCAGTTGTTAGAACAGAACAAGGATATACTGAATAGTTCAAAACCAGGAAATATGTGTATCATGTTTGCATTCTTTCACCATACTTATTCCATTTGTATTGTTGTTGTCGGAACCGACTCATAGTGACCCCATGCACAGCAGAATGAAACAATGCCCAATCCTGGGCCAACCCCACCACCGCTGCAACACTTGACGCCATCAATGATGCCAACTGGCTGATCCATCTTGTTGGGGGTCTTCCTCTTTTTCTCTGACCCTCCATCTTACCAGGCATGACATCTTTTTCCAGTGACTGTTCTCTCCTGACAATATGTCCAAAGTATGAGAGAGGAAGCTTAGCCATCCTGGCCTCCAAGGAGCACTCTGGCTTCACCTCTTCCAAAACAGATCTATTGGTTCTTTTGGCAGTCCATGGCACTTTTAGTATTCTCCTCCAAGACCATAACTCAAAGACATCAATTCTTCTACGCTCTTCCTTATTCACTGTCCAGTTTTTGCATGCATATGAGGTAATTGAAAATACCGTGGCTTGGGTCAGGCGCACCTTAGTCCTCAAGCTGACATCTCTGCTCTTCAACACTTTAAAAAGTATTCCATTTGTATACTAAGCACATAATCTGAGAATTTGAATGGTATGAAAAAGAACATGGCCTCAGAATTGAAGGAAGACTCATTAACAACCTATTATGAGACACAACCTTGCTTGCTAAAAGCAGTGAGAATGTGAAATGCTTTATTGATGAAGATCAAAGACAACAGCCTTCAATATGGATTGCACCACAATATAAAGAAAACAAAAATCCTCACAACTGGACCAATAAATAACATCATGATAAACAAAGAAAAGACTGAATTTATCAAAGACTTTATTTTGTTTGGATTCACAATCAATGCTTCCAGAAGCAGCAGTAAAGAAATTAATCATTGCATTAGACCAGTGGTGGGAATGTCCAGCCCCTGCGTCACATAAGACCCATGAAATCATTTGGACTGGCCTTGCCAAGACAACCGTAGTTCCAGCCATCAAATTGTTGTTAGGTGCAGTTGAGTATGTTACAATTCATAGCGACCATGTATGGGGTTCCCAAGGAGCAGCTTATGAGTTTGAAGTGCTGACCTTGTGGTTCAAATACACTTTGTGCTCCAGTGCTGTATCTCACAGCACCAAACCAGGACTCCAGCCATCATACTGGTTGATTGGTTATGTGCTGTGGAGTCCGTTCTGACTCATAGAGACCCTATATAGCGTTTCCAAAAGTGTAAATCTTTACAGTAGCAGAAAGCTTCATATTTCTCTCACATAACGGCTGGTAGTTTTAAACGACTCACCTTAGCAGCCCAACTCATAACCACAACACTACCAGAGCTCCTTAGCCATCACGTTTGTTGTTGTTGTTAAGTACTGTTGAGTTGGTTCCGACCAATAGCGACCCTGTATAGGGTTTCCAAGGAGTGGCTGGCGAACTTGAACCACTGACCTTGATGTTCAAACTGACTTTTCAGTCTAGCCCATTAACCCTCAGTGCCACAACAGGACCCCAGCCAGCACATTAGGAGTGAGTTAATTAAATGTTTGACCAAACATAACAGGTTAATTTTTAAGGTGATAATTTTGTATGGCCCACAAATGATGTTATAAATATTCAAATGGCCCTTGGCAGAAAAAAAGGTGCCCCACCCCTACATGAGGCAAATGTGCTGCCAGAGACCTCTCTAAAGTGTTAAAGAATAACAATGTCGCTTTGAAGATTAAGGTATGCCTTACCCAAGTCATGGTATTTCCTTCCAATCATCTCATCTGCATGTGAAAGTTGGACAGTGAATAAGACTGTAGAAGAATCAATGTGTTTGAATTATGGTGTTGGCAAAGAATGGAAATACCATGGAATGTCAAAAGAACAAACAAATCTGTCTTGGAATAAGTAAAGCCAAAATACTCCTTAGATGCAAAGATGGCAAGACTTCATCGCCTGTACTGTGGACATGTAAAAAAGAGCCAGTCCCTGAAGAAGGACATCATGCTTGGTAAAGTGGAGGGTCAGCAAAACAGGAATATCCTCAACAAGGTGGATTGCCAAAGTGGCAGCAACAATGGGCGCCAACATAACAACTATTGTGAGGATGACACCAAAACCAGGTAGTGTTGCCTTCTGTTTTGCATAGGGTCACTACTCTGCATAAGAATCAGCTCAACAGAACCCAACATCTCCAATAGTGTCCCCTGGGGGAGGAAATGAGTCTTCTGAGATAAGTTTTAGTCTCAATTACATCACATGAATCTTTCAATTTTAACATGTTTTATATTTTCCCAATTATTGAGTAGACCTTTTAGAATACAATAGTGTTGTTGTTACATGGGGTTGAGTCATTTCCAACACAGCAACCTGTATAGGATTTCCAAGGATCAACTGATAAGCTTCCACCACCAACCTTGCAGTTCAAACTGACCTTGCAGTCCAGGGCATTAACCCACAGTGCCACACCAGGACTCCTTAGCATATAATAACACTATTAAAAATATATTGATGGCCAGACTTCCGGTATGGTGGTAGGTTACACAAAGACAGGTAAGGGATGCTTCTTGGTGGAGGTGCAGATAAACCAGAGAAGGCACTTCCCAGAGCAGCCACAGAGTTTTGGATCTTATACAAGGTGCCGGGTGTCAGGTTTCCGTGCCTACCAGTGGAGAAATCTGATTGTGAAAAGGGAAATATTGCAATTGCTGAATCAATCCAGACAGGACATTCCTGGCTACCCCTCAGCCAGGGTGGAGACCAGAAGGCAGGGCCACAGCCAGGTTGGTAGTGACACAATGCAAAAAAACCTTAGAGCTTCTAGAAAAAGAGATGTGACAGACTATATACTTTTCTATGCTCCTCTCCCATCACACCCTCACTACCCAACCCAGACACCTCCAGGTGGTGGGATTGCAACCTGATCCTTTGGCGGCTTCTTATGATGTCTGACTCTGGGACCCAGCCCTAAAGTTGACCTGGGTGGGACCCTTTATACCTGTCTTACCTAGAAAGAAAAAAGCAGGCCTTGTAAAACCTCAATATAAAAGGCAAGAGCCAAGACCAACTATTATATACAAAGGCACAGGTATTTTGAGAATTACGCTGTGCAGATGCAGATACCTAACTGACCTTCAGAGATAAAATTAGTGGACAATCTTTATTCTATTCATTTCTCATTACCTATCTGCACACCTCCAGGGTGGTGACTAGAGGAGGTTTCTACAGTGCATGCACACTGACCTGTGCAGCAAAGGCTACTGGACAGTCAGCTGAAGTTTTAGTATTTGTTTTTGACTGGGGGTTTTTGTCTCTGGTTTTATATTGTTTCTATTTTTGCTCTCATTTTTTTCCAGGGAGTATAAGCTTTCTCCTCCTACCTTACCAAAGAAGAGACAGCAATCATACCCACATAATCAAGATACAAGCATACCCCATACTATCCCACCATTTGTACAGGAGCCAATACCAGCTGCTAGGCATTACATGTGAAAAGGGAAGGCTATCTCCAGATCACATCCACCAGGAGACAGTAAGCTTAACAACACAGCAACATACATTCACTTAATCATTAAAAACCCACCTAACTACTGAAAATGTACAAGGAAAAACAATAAATGATCTCAGCACACGTCCAAAACACAAAAGAGTAACTGACACAAATGAGGTGGAGGCAGACATAGACTCGCCACTAGAACAAGAACAGGCTTTGGATCTGCCTAAAAAGGAATTCAGGAGAATGATAGGGAGACAAATGCAAATGCTCCACAGAGGGGTCAAGGAAAATAAGGAGGAAGTCAGGAAAGTGCTACAGGAGCAATCAAACAAGATAGATACGGCACTGGAAACAATTCAAACCCTGCAAAAAGAAGTCCAGATGATTAATAATAAAATATCAGAAATGGGTCACCAACCTCTTAGTTAGTAGCTGAGTACTCAACTGTTTATGCCACCCATGGGTATATAAATAAATACCACTCAATAAAAATAAATAAATAAAAAGCAATTTGTATATTCCTGGTTGAGAGTGCCAAATATGGTGATTGAACCAAGAATCTGGAAATCTGCTCAGATTTGCCAACGTGAACTGTGATCCCTGATAATTCATGAAATCATGAGCCATGGTTCCCCTTCTGTTTTATTATTTTTCTTAGCATTTGTCTCTACCTGGTATTATATTACATACTTGTCAATTCATTTATTTTTACCTTCTCCACTAAGTTTGAATAATCAATGAATTCCTTACACCTCAAATATTGTCCATCAAAGATCAAACACTCAGTAATCGTTGAATAAATACATAATTGATGAACATGTTTTTTATTCTGGCATGTTTATATCAGACATGGTGTCACAGGAAAGTAAAAGAAAGTATCTGTGTTTGTGTGTAGAAACAATTCTGAATATGTGTCATAAATATGCAAAGTCATGGGCGTTTCTGAGGTTTCCCTAAGGAGGTAATAATTTGAGTGGAAATCAAAATTAGTTGAAAGTTGAGCCATGAGAAGAATCATGAAGATGAATGGGAATTAAAAGATGAAAGAGTAGTTAATTGCAGAGAACTAAGGCATAAACATAACGGGTGTGTTTGTACAACAGTAACAAGGCCAATGAAGGTGGAAGAGGTGAGACAGAAAGGAAGAATAGTTGCTGGAAGATATGCCACAAGTATTTTAAAAGGGTCACCCATGGTGGACAGGCTTCAGTGGAGCTTCCAGACCAAGACAGACTAAGAAGAATGAGTGGGCAGTCTCCTTCTAAAAACCAGCCAGTGAAAACTCTATGGATCATAACAGAAAACAATCTGACTCACTTGTTTCAGACACATCATCAGGAGGGATCAATTGCTGAAGGAAGACATCATGTTGAGCAAAGCAGAGGGTCAGTGAAAGTGTAAGATGGATTGGCATTAGTGAAATGGATTGGCACAGTAGCTACAATGATGCACTCAAACATGCTGGCGATCATGAGGATGACATGGGGCCAGGCAATGTTTTATCCTGCTGTACACAAGGTCTCCATGAGTCAGAGTTGGCTTTATGACAGCTAAAAACAACAATAAACCAAAATGTATTCAGTAAAAAATCATCTGTTTTCCTAGTGAATGAAAAAGAAGCAAGGAAATTAGCTGAGAGAAAACTGATTTTGAGGAAAGCAATAAATAAAGACTAACTTGCAATAAGTGATTATTATTTGGTGTTATACCATTTAGCAAGACTTTGCATATTTTATATCCATGAATAGGTGTTTGAGTGCAAGAGCACAGTGGTTAGAGAGCTGAGTTTAACCATCTTGTGTATTTTTCAAGCAAGTATGATACAGGAAAGAAGTTAAAGAGCTATGAAACATAAATCAAGATACAGAAACCTGAAATGGTGATGGACAATGAAAACACTGTTGAGACAATAGTTGGAAAAACTGTGCAAGTGAACAGACCAGAGGAAGTAATCTAGAGAAACAGAAAGTGTTCAGAGATGGTGTCATTATTGGTAATTGACCAGGTTTTGGCATGGCACTGGAGGTGTGTGGCTATACAGACAATATCGCATAAACAGGGAAGGAAAGCAATCAGTAAGTATTTTGGGCTGATAATTCTAACAGCAGTCTCCATATAAATTTTAGGACTCTGAACTCTTTGAAAAACATTCTTATTTGAATGTTTGATGCCTTTATTAATCATTTTTATATCTGTAGTGAGAATATTTTATCTGATAAGATTGGCAAACACTTTCTCTAGAGCTTATAGATAATGTAATTTGCCTTGGATCTGTCTGAAACTTCAATCCTCAAATATGAAAGCACCATTTATAAGAAGTCAGAAATCATGCTCTAAGAAGCCCTGTTCCTTGAAAATCTTAAATTAATCCATCTACTACTTCTTCTTCCTCTTTCTCTCTTTCCATCTCTGTTTCCAGATAAGCAAACCGAAATAGATAATACAAGTTGTGAGGTAGATAAAAGGATAAAAGATGTTCGGAAAACATTTTAATGCATCCTTTTGCACCAAATTTTCTGAAATACACTGTGAATCAAATCGCCTACCTTCAGGATGTCAGCAGCTTTTTTTAGCATTCCTAGAACTTGTGAGGTATCAGACTGTAGTTCATGTTGTTTTTGTTGGTAAGTGCCGTAGAGTCAGTTCTGACCCTGCATAGGGTTTCCTAAGAACAGCTGGTGAGCTTGAACTGCTGGCCTTATGGTTCAAACTGACTTTGCACTCCAGTGCATTAACCAACAGCACCACACCACAACCCCATAGCTACCAGAAAATTAAGGAATATAGGACAGAGAATACAATATAAAATAACAAATAATTCTATGTATTAAAGGGATAATAAATAAATGGTAATTTTTAGCCCTTATACAGCAACAATGAGCATTTCTCCCCTTAAAAGTCTACACCTTGGTAGGTTACAGTATTCATATAGATGTAGTCCAGTGATGTTGACATTGTTTTAAGCATTTTGTGAACTACTCTTCTGGCTATATCTTTAAAAATCTTTCTTTTGAATATTTTTAAATGATGCCGAATGATTTTTTTTTTTTTTTTTTTTTTTTGAGGCAGATTTGAGTACTGGAGGGAGATCAAGGCAGTTTGGAGTTGGGGTTGGTAGGTGATGATATTAAGAGGCTTGAGTCATAAATAAGAAATGGCTTTAATAAAGGCATATGCTAGGTTACTTGTGGGTGTTGTAAAACATCTCTGAAGGCAATTCCCAAAAACAAATCACATTTTGAGCTATGAGCCCACCATTGGACTAAGTATCTCACTTACCAAAGTGGAATGCTCTCCTTTGGGTGTTTACTTTCTGATAAAATGGGGAACAGAGAATGGGGGTATTCTTTGTTCAACATTGAGTTTCCCTATTTCATAGTCCACAGACATACAGCTAAAAAGTAGGCTGTCCTTAACAAACTTAAAAGAATTGATATCTCAAATGAGGGAATGGTCTAATTCCGGGATAATTACCTAACGTCTGCCTTGTGAAGTACCAAATGCAGCAAAGAATGGTTTATGCGATAGTGCCATTGATTCAATAGCCAACGTCCTTTCTTCTAAAAATGAATGCATTTCAAGGATGTCACCCTTGCCTTGTGTCTGATCCATTCTATGACTGTCTGTTCTTGAAATCACAGAGGCTCAAAGGTCAGCCTCGTACTCACCTGGATAGCAGGAACACAGGATTCGTTAGCGATCAAACCTCACACCACAAGAGTCCTGATGTTATTTTTAACAACCCAAGCTCCTTTATCCATGATTCTTAGTAAAACCATTATCCAGAATGTTGTTAAAAGTTTATTTGATAAAACTTTGGCCTCCAGAACATCAGGCGTCCTTGCCCTTTGCTCTTTTGTATGTCAGGAATCAAAATCCCTCTCACAACTCCTCTCATGTCCAATTTCTATCAGAGAGGGGAGGTTCCTATCTTCCTGAGTTTCTCTGCTCCAGCCGTGATGCTCTTTAACAGAAATGAGAGTGCTTCCAGTGTGGTCTATCTACCTGAAGTGTGACAAATCTGCTATTAATATAAAAATGAATACACCTTTCTCAAGAGAGGTTTTTCTCAACAATATTTCTACTATGTTCATTTACTTCCATCTCTCTGTAAACATAAGGATCATTTTTGTATAATTAGATTAATGTTCTTAGGCCAGAATTCTTTTAAAGTCAGAATGTTTGTTTATTTTCACTTTGGAGGGATTCATTAATGGATACATTCTTTCAGATCTAAATTGACAATACCATTGGCATCAGTGATGCTTATCAAGATCAGGATGGAAGACCCTAAAAAGAAAGGAACTAAACTGACAGGATAATTTTCCAATGTCCAGAGACACATATGGGGCAAGAGTAGTAAGAGAAGCAACAGCAATGAAAATTGGTATCTACTGAGATTAACTCTACTGTGGCATTGTAGTCTAAGTACCTGACTGCAAGGACAGTTTAAATGGAAAGGCAAACAGTTCAAACCCAACAGTCACTCCTTGGAAATTCTATACAGGGTTGCTATGGGTTAGAACCAACTCAACCACACTTAACAACAGCAGCAATAAAGTTGATATCTATTCTAGTTTGTATCTCCACCATTAGTTTGTCAGTTTTTCAAAATGTGGGGGCTTGCTTGTTGCTGCAATCCTGGGAGCTACGCCACCCATATTTCAATACCAGCAGGATCACCCATGGGGGACTAGTATCAGTGTTGAATTCCTCATCTAAAAGAATATTTATTTCAAGGTCAATCCTGAAATGCAAAGCTATCAGTGATAGTATAATATCCATACAATTACCAAGAAGACCATTTAATATAACTAATATGTAAATGTATACACCAACAACTAATGCAAAAGGTAAGGAATTTGAAGACTTTTACCAACATTTCAATGTGAAATTGATCAACCATAAATCAAAGTGCTTTAGTAGTCACTGGTTATTAATACAATAATGTTAGAAACAAAGATGAAATAGAAGTTGAAAAATATGGCCTTGGTGATAGAAAGGAAGTCAAAGAGTGCACAAAAGAATTTTGCAAGACCAACGACTGCATTGCATGTACTTATCAACAACATAAATGGCACAGTATGCATGGACCTCTAGGACAGAATAAACAAGAATAAAATTTACTACATCTGTGGAAAGATAAATAGACAAGTATGGTATCATCAGCCAGACCAAGGCCAGATGCTAATTGTGAAATATACCATCAATTGCTCATACGCAAGTTCAAACTGAAACTGAAGAAAAGTAAAATAAGTTCATGAGAGTCAAAAAACGAGCTTATTCCACCCAAATTTAGAAACCAACTCAAGAATAGATTTGACACTTTGAACATTAATGATCAGACAATTTATGGGATTAAATCTAAGACATTAAACACATAAGAGAACAAAAGGCCATTAAAAAGACAGAAAAGTAAGAAAAGAACAAAGTGGATATCATAGGAGACTTTGAAACTTGCTAAATGAAAATAAGAAATGAAAAGTAAATGAGCAGAAAAGATTTCAAAATGTAGCTCAAAAAGACAAAGCATTACAATAAAATGTGCAAAGACATTGAATTATAAACGTACAAAGGAAGAACACACTCAGCATTTCTCAGTCTGAAAGAACTGAAGAAAAAATTCAAGCCTTGAATTGTAACATTGAAAGATTTTCTGGATAAAATACTGAATGATGCTGGAAGCATCAAAAAAAGATGGAAGGAATACAGAGTTGCTGAACCAAAAATAATTGATCAATGTCAGATCATTTCAGGAGATGGTAGATGATCAAGAAACAATAGTATGGAAGGAAGAAGTTCAAGCTGCATGGAAGCAATTAGTGTAAAACAAGGTTTTAGGAAAACACCAATCGAGATGTTTCAGCACTGGAGGTACTCACTGGGCTATGCCAAGACATTTGGACGACAAACTACCTGGCCAAGTGACTAGAAGATATCCATATTTATGCCATTCCAAAGAAAGATAAACCAAAAGAATGCAGAAATTATCAAAAAATATCATTAATATCACACATGAGTAAAAATTGTGTTGACAATAATTCAGAAAAGTTTGCAACAGTAAATCAACTGGGAACTGCCAGATATTCAAGCCAGATTCAGAAGAGGACATGGAATGAGGGAGATTTTTGGAGCTGACTGAAAGCAAAGATTTCCAGAAAGATGCTTACCTATATTGCACTAACTATGTAAAAATTCCAGGCTGTGTGGATCATAGCAAACTATGGATAACATCGAAAGGAATGGCTGTGAGATTGTTTATGAGGAACCTTGAAAACGGTCAAGGGGCAGTTGTTTGACCAGAACAAAGTGATATCATGTGATTTTAAATTGGCAGGGTGTGTGCAGGAGGGCAGCTAGTTATTTATTATGGCCCTTCTAACCAAATTTCCCCATTTTGTGATACACTGTAAATCCTACCTCTATGCCTGTGATTATGGACCCATTTTGAAATGAGTTGCTCAGGAGTAAAGATTAAGGTGGGGCACAAGGGACTGCTCACTGAAAAGTTGGAAGTTCAAAGCACATGAGCATCTCTTCAGAAACCCTATATTGGATTTCTGTGAGTCAGAATCAACTCCAAGGTGCTTAATAATACTAACAACCAGTAAAGTTTACAGCGGAACTGAAGATTAAGGATGTCACTACCTTACATGTTTAATTTCCCTTCAGGACATGATCTGACTCCAATTTATAAGACTGATGTGGACAAGTTCATTCTCTTGTCCTGAATCTTGCATTTGGCTCATTATGTCTGACCTCCAGTTAGTGGAACTTATGGCCCATCCCTTACCTGATTCACCAGCTCCCACATCCTTGAGCAGCAACACTTCCCCTAACCTCTGACCTGCTGATTTGGGTTCCTCAGCCCCTGAGACTGAGTGAGAAGATTACTCTGGACTGATCTCTAAACTATGCATTTGGGGGTTTCCAACCTTCATATTTGCATAAGCCATTTCTTTTTACAATTGTGAGTTTTGTGAGACATTGCAGCATGTTGCAGACCCCTGGACTTGTGGGAAAGCAGGAGTGATGATAATATAAAAGACTAAGGAACACTGGTAGTGTAGTGGTGTTGCAAATCGGGCTGCTAACCTCAGGGTCAGCAGTTCAAAATTATCAGCAGTTCTGTGGGAGGAAAATGAGGCTTTCTGCTTCTGTAAAGATTTACAGCCTCAGAAACCCTATGTGGGGTCACTATGAGATGGTACCGACTCCACAGCACATAACCACCACCACCATGGAGTCCTGGTGTGGCGCTGTAGGATAAGCACTCAGCAGAAAGTTCACTTTGAATAGCAAGGTTGATTTGAATTGTAAGGCCAGTGGTTCAAATTCTCCAGTCGCTCCTCAGAAACCCTGTACAAAGTCACTGAGAGCTGAAACTGACTTGATGGCACTTAAAAACAACAATGGAGTTGAACAGTCAGGAAATCTTTAACTCCAACTCAGGAACTATCTTCGTGCTAATCTTTCAAAAAGAAATTATTCATGCAGTGTGTGTCAGAGTCATATCCTTCTGCCATAATTATTCCATCTGTAAGGTGCTCTAGAGTCGGGCTGCTAACCTCAAAGTCAGCAATTCGAAACTACCAGTGGTTCTGAAGTAAAAAGATGAGACTTCCTGCTCCTGTAAAAATTTATAACTTTAGAAACCCTATGCAGGGTCTCTATGAGTTAGAACTGACTCCATGGCACACAACCACCACCACCATTCAATCTGTACGCTAAGCAAATAATTCAAGAAAATGGATTATATGAAGAAGAATGTGGCACCTGCCTTGTTGGAAGGTTAATTTGCAACACTGATATGCAAATGAAACAACCTTGATGAAAGCAAACAGGACTTGATACACTTACTAATGAAGATGAAAGAGTACAGTCTTCAAAACGGATTATACCTCAACATCAAGAAAACAAAATCCTCACAACTGGGTCAATAAGCAACATCTACCATAGGTAGAGAAAAGACTGAAGTTGTCAAGATTGAAATGTTTCTTAAATAGACAATCAATATCCTAAGAAATAGCATTAATGAAATCAAATGAAGTAATGCATTGGGCAAATCTGCTACAAAAGAACACTTTAAAGGGTTCAAAAGCAAAGACTGTATTTTGAAGACTAAGGTGCACCTGACCAAAGCCATGGTATTTTCAGTTGCCTTATATGTATGTGAAATTTGGACAAAGAATAAAGAAGAATTGATGTCTTTGAATTGTAATGTTGACAAAGAACACTAAATATACCATGGACTGCTAGAATAGTGATCAAACCTGTGTTGAAAGAAGTACAGTCAGAATGTCCTTTTATCTCCCATACTTTGGACATGTTTTTAGGAGGAACTAGTAATTGGAGTCCTGGTGTGGAACTGCAGTATAAGCACTCGACTGTAATGTCAATTTAAACCACAAGGTCTATGGTTCAAATCCACCAACTACTCCTCTGAAACCCTATATAGGGTTGCTATTAGTTGAAATCAACTCTATGGCAATTAACAATAACAAGTCATTGGAGAAGTACACCATGTTTAAGTAAAGCTTAAGTGTAAAAAGGAAGACCCTCAACTACGTAGACTGACATAGCGTCTGCAGCAAGAGACAAAATATAGGAATGATGGTGACGATTGAAGGAACCCTAGTAGCATAGTGGGTTACTTGTTGAATTGCTAATGACAAGGTCAGCAGTTCAAGTCTACTAGGTGCTTCTCTCTGTGTTTTCTGCCCCTAAATATTTACTGCTTAAGGAACCCAATACAGGGTCTCTATGAGTCAGGATCGACTCTACAGAACACCACCACAACCATGATAATTGTGCTGAATGGGTAGTGTATCTTTGATGTGTTCCACACTGGGTTGCTATGCGTTAGAACAAACTCGATGTCACTTAACTGTAACAACAGCAGTGTGTATTTTCTCATTTCATTCTCAAAATATCACTATGTAACAGGACAAGCAATATTCTGGGACCAATCAGAACAGAGCATAGAGAAGTTACGTCTCAGCTCAATATAATATTTAGGATATAGTAAAGCTGT
Source organism: Chrysochloris asiatica (assembly GCF_000296735.1). Lineage (NCBI taxonomy): Eukaryota > Metazoa > Chordata > Mammalia > Afrosoricida > Chrysochloridae > Chrysochloris > Chrysochloris asiatica. The sequence goes on from NW_006408641.1 coordinate 4,607,862, forward strand.
GATTTTTTTTTTTTTTTTTTTGAGTTTTTTTTTTTTTTTTTGAGTCCCTGAGTCATGCAAATGGTTAAACACTAGGCTACTAACAGCAAAGTTGATGATTCCAGTCAGACCTCAGAAGAAAAGTCTTATGATCTACTTTTGAAAGAGCACAACTTTTGCAAACCCAGTGGAGCTCAGTTCTATTCTGAAACACATGGGGTTGCAATGAAGAAGAATTAATTTGGAGCCAACTGCTTTGGTGTTTTGAGCAAGGCTTCCTGCCCAATCCTGACTCCACAACCTCTATGCTTTCTTGGTACACTCTCCTGTCTTCCAAATTGTCTGAATTAACTAATGTCACTTTTGAGATGCAAAACTAAGCTCCTGCAATTAATAATGAGAATGGGAGACAGGCAGAAATAGTGAGACGGGAAAGTTAAGTTTAAAGTTCTACACTTGACACACTACTGACCCCACAAAGGGTAGATCAGCTGCCTGTCTATTCCCACGGCACTGTCTACTTACTGTATCATAACACTCAATTCTGCAGGTTAATTTCCTAGGTACTGGACTTTCTCTGCCAGAACATGCCAAGTTCTTCAAAAGTAGACTGTGGTTTGCTCAAATTTAAGTCTGTAATTTATAACTCAGTAACACGAACATAATATATAAAAAAAGAAACCTATTGCCAACATCTTAATTCCAACTCGTGTTGGCCCCATGTTTTAAAGAGCAGAATGGCTTCATCGGGATTTTAAGTACTCAGCAACTTCCCAAAAGGTAGTTGTTTGAACCCACTAGTGGCACTACAGGAGAAAAGACGTGGCAATCTGCTTCCATAAAGATTTCTGCACAGGAAAACCTACAGGGCAGTTCTATTCTGTACTATATGGTCACTAAGCCTCAGAATCAACTGGATGACACACATTAATAACAGTCTTCATTATTACTATTATTTCTTCTTTTTGATGACTATTCTTTCCTTTCCTCAATGTTGTAGAACTTTCATACACTAATTACCATATATATGCAAGGATTTATTTCTAGGTATTCTAGTTAGTTACATAAATTTCACTGCATTTTCTCGTGCCAATATTGTTGATGAGCCCATTGTTACTGCCACTTTGTCACTCCAGCTCATTGGGGGTCTTCCTATTTTTTGCTGACCTTCTATTTTATCAAGAATGATGTCCTTCTGCAGGGACAAGTCTCTCCTGATAACATGTCTGTAGTATGAGAGACGGACTTTTGACATTCTGGCTTCTAAGGAGCATACTGATAGTACTTTTTCAAGACAGATTTGTTGGTTTTTCTGGCAGTCCAGGGTACTTTAAATATTTTTCTCCAACACCATAATTCAAATGAATTGATTCTTAAAGGAAAAGGTCTTCCTCATTCACTGTCCAACTTTCACATGCAGAAGAGGCTATTGAAAATACCATGGTTTGGGTCAGGCACAACTTAGTCTTCAAACTGATGTCTTAACTCTTCAGCACTTTATAAAGGTCAATTTATATTTCATCAATTCTGGAAGCCTTGTTTTTGCCGATGCCTTCAGCAAATCTTGGACTTCTTTCTTCAGTCCCATTGGTTCTTGGTCATATGTTACCTCTTGAAATGGTTGAACATTGACCATTTATTTTTGGTACAGTGAATCAGTGTGTTCCTTCCATCTTCTTTTGATACTCTCTGTCTGCATTATTCAATATTGTGCCCATATGATCCTGAGGATTGAATTTCTTCATCAGGACTTTCATCTTGAGAAATGTTGAGCATGTTCTTCCCTTTTGGTTTTCTAACTCCAGTTCTTTACACACAGCATTATAATACTTTGTCTTTTCCAGCTGCCTTGCAATTTTCTATGTAACTCTTTTATTTCTTTCTTTCTTCCAGTTGCTTTAGTTTCTTCACACTCAAGAAAAAGCATTAGAGTCTTTTCTGACATCCATTATGGTATATTCTTCCCTGTGTTTTTAATGACCTCTTGCTTTCTTCCTGTATAACCTTCTTAATGTCATCCCACAACTTTTCTGGTCTTTAGTCATTAGTGTCTAATGAATGTATCAAGTCAGTCTAAATTTTGGTGGGATATATTCAAGGTCATGTTTAGCTTTCATGAAGTTGTTTTAATTTTCTTCAGCTTCAGTCTGAACTTAAATATGAGCAATTGATGGTCTGTTCCACAGTCAGCTATGTTTGGTCTAATGATATTGAGCCTTTCCACCATCTTCCACAGATGTAATCAACATTAGCAAAGGTGTGCACCAGGGTGGTATTTTTACCATACTTATTCAATCTCTATGCTGAGCAAATAATCTGAGAAGCAGTATTATATGAAGAACATGGTATCAGGATTGGAGGAAGACTCATTAGTCATCTGCAACAGGAAGATGATACAACCTTGATCAGTGAAATTGTAGATGACTTAAAATATTTACTGATGAAGATCAAAGAGCACAGCCTTCTGTATAGATTACATCTCAATGTAAAGAAAATGAAAATCCTCACCACTGGACCAATAAACAACATTCTTATCAATGGAGAAAAGATTGAAGTTGTCAAGGACTTCATTCTTCTTGGATCAACTATCAACACTCATGGAAGCAGCTGTCAAGAAATCAAATGATGTATTGCATTAGGCAAATCTGCTGCACAAGTCCTCTTTAAAGTGTTGAAGAGCAAAGAGGTCAGTTTGAGGACCAAACTGTGCCTGACCCATGCCATGGTTTTCAATGACTATATGCATGCAAAAGCTAGAATAAAGAAGACTGTAGAAGAATTGATGCATTAAGTTACAGTATTAAAAATACCATGGACTTCCAAAAGAACAAACCAATCTGTGACAGAAGAAGTACAACCAGTAAGCTCCTTGGAAGCCAAGGTGACCAGACATAGAGACATGGACATATTTTCAAGGAGGGACCAGTCCCTGGAGAAGGATATCATGTTTGGTAAAGTAGAAGATTGCAGAAAAAGAAAAAGCCCCAACAACATGTATTGACACAGTGACAGCTGCAATGTGTTTAGGTATAGGAAGGGTTTAAGGTTGGCACAGAACTGGGAAATGTTTCATGCTGTGTACATAGGGTTACTAGTAGTTGTTAATGACTCAATGATACCTAACGACAGTCAATTTTATTCCTATGCTATTTATCTGGTGAGATCCATGTGTATAGTTGGCTTTTATGTTGCTGAGAAAAGTTTCTTGCAACAAAATATCATTGATCTTGAAAAATTCTAACTTGAGATCTCCAGCATCATTTCTATCACCAAGGTCATATTTTTCAACTACTGATCTTTCCTCTTTGTTTCCAACTTTTGCCCCAATTACCAGTAAATTGCAACGCATCTTGATTGCACTTTTGATCAATTTCATACTGAAGAAGTTTGGTAAAATTCTTCAATTTCACCATCATTGCCTTTAGTGGTTTGTGCATAAATTTGAATATATAGTGCTATTAACTGGTCTTCTTTTTAGACATATGGATATTATCCTATCACAGACAGCATTGTTCTTCAGATGGATCATAATGTGTTCTTTTTAACAATGCATGTGATGCCATTCCTCTTCATTTTGATGTTCCAGGCATAGATTAAATATGGCCAATGCCAATTCTTTTTAATTCATTAGCACCTAGGATATGGATCTTTGGCTCTTTTTGTGTTATATTTCATTTTAGACAACTTCCAATTTTCCTAGATTCATACTTCATACATTCAATACTCCTGAATTGTACTCCATCAGCAAATGAAGGTCCCAAAAACTTTATTCCATTCACATATGTTCAACACGACTTTAACAAGGCAGCTCTTTCCCAGTCATCTTTTGAGTGCCTTCCATCATGAGGTGCTCATCTTCTGGCATTATCTACCAATGTTTCACTGCAATTCATAAGGTTTTCAGTGATGAACCATTCACAAGTGGTTTGATTCTCCTTCTTACTAATCTTAGTCCAAAAGCTCCACTAAACCCAGTCCACCATAGGTAACTCTGCTGGTATATAAAATACCAGTGGTATAGCTTCAAGAATCACAGCAAAACACAAGCTACCATAGTATGACAAACTGACAGACAAGTGATGGCATAAAAATATTACACTGTATTAATGACTGTAACTTCATTGTGATATGACTACAGCAAATCTTCTGTCACTGTTCCCTTTTCACACTATTCAGTATTTTAAAAAAAATTTTGCTACAATGGCTTTAATTCAAAACAAAACAGTTTTATTGAATGTTGGGATTAGATGGACAGACAGAAGGCAAGTCCTAGAACTTTATTCATTTATGTAATTGTATGTTGTTGTTGTTGTTGTTATGTGCCATGAAGTCGGTTCCGACTCATAGCGACCCTATACAGGGTTTCTGAGGCTGTAAATCTTTACAGGAGCAGAAACCCTCATCTTTCTCCCACGGAACGGCTGGTAGTTTCGAACTTCTGACCTTGCGATTCGCAACCCAATTCATAACCACTATACTACAAGAGCTCCTTTGTAATTGTGTAGATAACTTTAAATTGAGGAAATTTTCATGCTTATTTCTTTAGCCAATAAAAATGTTCACACAAAAGGCCTTTTTAAATTTTACATTTGTATTTTGGTGGGTGGAGGATAGGAATAAGATCTATAGCTAGGCCTAGACTATGCCTAGGGATTCCTATATTATTAAGGTTATGGTTAAGCCTAAAGACAGTGTGAGAAGTAGGGATAATAGTAGGGACAAAGGCCAGTAGGTCTTAGTCTAGTTTTAAGGCTATGTTGTTGTTGTTGTTGTTGTTAAGTGCCATCAAGTCAATTCCAACCCATAGCGACCCTGTATAGGGTTTCCAAGGAGAAGCTGGTGAGCTTGAACCACCGACCTTGCAGTTCAAATGACTTTGCTGTCTGAAGCATTAGCCCACAGTGCCATACCATGCCTCCTTTAAGATATAGTTAGACTATTCATTCATTCTTTCATTCATCTGAATGTTCTGTAACTACATTACTCCCTCTTTTTACTTTGTGTTTGTTGTTGTTGCTATTGTTGCAAATTGATATATCGTTGTATGTTCAGTCTTGTAGATTTGTTTTATCTTTGGATATTTCTATATCTGGGTTGAGTTCTGGGTAACATTTGTCATATATGTTTATCTCATGCTGTCTGCTGTTGTTGGTTCTCTTTCCAAATAACTTCCTTTAGTAGTTTTTATAAGGTTAGACTAGATTTTACAAATTCTTTCAATTTTTACTTATCTGAAAATATCCTAATTTTTCTATCACATTTGATATACAATTTTGCTGGATATATGTTTCTTTATTGGCAGTATTTTTCTTTCAGAGTTTTATAAATGTCATCCCATTGTCTTCTAGCATGCACGGTTTCTGCTGAGAAATCAGAGCTTAATCTAATTTGTTCTCCTTTGTAAACTTTCATTTTTCCCAAGCTGCTCTCAGGATCCTTTCCTCATATTTTGTTTTGTAGAGTTTGATTATAATATGACTTGATGATTTTTTTTACGAAGCCTATCCTATTGGGAGTTCATTCACTTCCTGAATGCTTAGCATCCCATTTTTCATGGTGTTTGGGAAGTTTTCCTCCAACCACTCTGACAATTTCCCCTGTGTTTGTATGTGTCTGTATGTTTTGTCTCTTCCTGTTTTGGAGTTCCAGTCACATATAAGTTATTACTTATGATGGTGTTACTCAGACTTTATTTGGATTTTTTTGTCCTTTTTTTTTTTAATTGTACTCTAACAGATGAATATTGAAAGATTTATCTTCAAGATCACCAATTCAGTCTTCCATTGATTTAATTCTACCCTCTCCGTGTATTATCTATTTCTAAGTGTCAATCTATTTTTATTTCTTAGAACTTTAGTTATTAATGGTATTACACAGATATCTCTAATTTGAGGGATATAATTTTTTATCGATTTATTACTATATATTTTAGTACTAGAGTCCCAGTGTAGCACTGTTGCATAAGCACTGGACCATAAGGTCAGTCTGAACTGAAAGATGGATGGTTCAAAATCACTAGTCACTCCTCAGAAAACCTATACAGAGTTTTTATGAGTCATAACTGACCTCATGGCCCGTAACATCAAATAACAAAATATCTTACTATTAAAGTCTTAGTATGGTACTGTGGGCTAATGCACTGGACTGCAAAGTCAGTTTGACCAACAAAGTTTCCAGTTCAAGCTCACCAGGTGCTCTTTGGAAACCCTAAACAGTGTTGCTGTGGGTCAGAACCAACTTGACAGCACTTAACAACAATAACATTTTTGTATGGTTTCTAATTTTTCATTTACTTTGTCAATTTATTCTTGTAGTATTTTCCTGAATTCGGCTAAAGTTTTGTCCATGTTTTCTCTGATTTCATCTCAAGTTTTCTTGATGATTCTCTCAACTTATTGAAGGTTCTTGTAAAACAAATAACATCAAATAATTCCTCCCTCAGCCCTCTCTACTCAACTAGCCTCAGTGATTCATTGCAATGGCCACACAGAACTCAGACACCTTACTTGTAGTTATGAGGTTTATTAATAGAGTTAACAGGTTAACTTTATTAATTAACAGGTTTATTAATAAAGTTAACCTTGTATTTCAGGGTCAGAAATACTTAGGGCACAGTTCTTCCAGTCAGGCTAGCCTCTGCTCAACCATGCCCACAGGCAGGCCTCTCTCTGCTATGGCTATGTTACAAACCTCTTTTAGGAGTGCTGATAAATATCTAAAGAGCAGACCACTACACGGTAAGCTGACTCAGCCTGAAGGTACTCAACTCCAAAAGTCAGCAAACCAGCCTCCCCAGTTAAGTGCTTGGAGGCAACCTACCCTGCAAGCAAGCCTCCTGCCCAAAGTCACTCAGTTGTACTTGCTCACCTTTCTGTCTCATCCTTTTTACTTGCCCATCTTTCTGTCTCATCCTCTAGTTTTTGATTCTCCTGCTGCTGCTCCTCTGCCACTCCTCTGATGTCACAGCTTTCTGCCCCTAGGTTGAGGAGGTTCAATGCACAGGAATCTTAGGGTCCAAAGGACATGCTTCACTCTTGGCTGTTCTTTGAGATATCCCCTCATACACTGCTTCTAAGAAGGGTCATTATATACCCATTCAAGAGTTTTAAATTATTACAATTAACTCTGGTAACTTAATAACTACAGCTAAATCATGTCACGCTGTCAGAGTGTTCCCCTACTTTGTCTTACCCAGACCCAGCAGGAACTTTAGTGGAAGTTACAGACTATGGCTAGAAGATACATTTAAATTATCCATTACACCACAGAACCTAAATATCATTTGTTTGTGTGTTTGTTTGTTTGTTTGAATTCCCTAATAGGTAATTTGGATGCTATTTTCTGACTCTGTATTTTGGTCACTGGTTTGAATCACTTTGTCTTGTTTTACCATATAAGCTGAAATTGTCTTGTCTCTGAAATATTTTTATGTTGTTGTATTTATATTTAAGGCGCTCTGGTAGCGTCGTGGTTATGAATCGGGCTGCTAATCTCACAGTCAGCAGTTCGAAACTACCAGCTGTTCTGCAGAAGAAAGATGAGGCTTTCTGCTCCTGTAAAGATTTACAGCCTCGGAAACCCTATACAGGGTCGCTATGTGTCGGAATCGACTCCATGGCACATAACAACAACAATTTATATTTAATTGATGGTTGCATGCTGGTGTGTTCTTAGGCAATCATCATCTATCTCCAGGCGGGTTTAATAGAAACTAGAGTTGTATACACAGTTTTTGTTTATGTAGTAGTTCAAAGTGGCCATTAATTATAGTTGATCAGGTGGTACAGGAGTGAGTAGTGACACTTGCCCAGTGGGTGGAACTGCAGGAGGCAGGGATGTGTCTGGGCCATGTGGCTTTACATTTTTGTCTCTCAAAAACAAACAACACCAATAAATTATCTGATAAGGCAGAATTCATGAGCCTCTAGGCATGGTGGTGGTACACCTTGCTTGCAGCCCCAAATAGGGCAGATACTTCACAGGAGGGAATGCCAATAATCACCAGGTGGGTGAGGGTGGGGGCCATCCAGAAGACTACCAGGAGTACATGGGGAGCAAGGAAGAACCCTATCCTTCTCACTGTCAACCCCCAGCCTGTGTCCCACACTTCAAGGCTGCTGTGGGGATTGACAGTCATCTGCAAAAGCTCAAGATGACTGCACCTTGCCAGACCAGCTGAGAACCCACCTGTCTCCTCACTCACCACACTCACTCAGTTTCCTCTTCCAGTCTTCACTCAATCCACCTCTCTATTCTTTTATCCAAAGCTCAGAGTTGTGGAATCACTATCCATTTAACTTTGTCTCCCATGTCCTTGTTGCAGAAAATCTACTCAACACATCTGCCTACTCTGACACCCTGCCCCAGAAGTTAACAACAATCTTTATGGGGTCTGATTGTCAGGTAGTTCTTAAATGGATTTCAGGTGCCAATCTTTAAGTTAGTAGCTGAGACACAAACAATGCCTGCCTTCTGGGAAAAATAACCACAATATAATGGACACTTGGTAAATATTTGTGGAATTAATGAATGACCACAACAGAATGAATACACATTGTTGTTGTTGTTGTTAGGTGCCATTGAGTCAGTACCAACTCATATCGACCCTGTGCACAACAGAAGGAAACACTGCCTGGTCCTACACCAATCTCAGAATAGTTGTTACATCTGAGCCCACTGCTGTTGCCACTGTGCCAAACCATCTCACTGGAGGTCTCTTTTTCTCCAACCCTCCACTTTACCAAACATGATATCCTTCTCCAGGAACTGGACCATCCTGACAGTGTGTCCAAAGTATGAGAGACAAAATCTGGCCACCCAGGCTTCCAAGAAGCAATCTGACTGTACTTCTTCCAAAACAGATTGGCTTACTCTTTTAACAGTCCATGGTACTTTAAATATTCTCGTCCAACACCATAACTTAAATACATCAATTCTTCTGCAGTCTTTCTTATTCACTATCAAATTTTAACATGCATATGAAGTTATTGAAAAATCCATGGCATGGATCAGGCACACTTTAGTTCTAAAACTGTCATCTTTGCTCTTCAACATTTTAAAGAGGACTTGTGCAGCCGATTTGCCTTATGAAATGCGTCGTTTAATTTCTTGACTGCTGCTTCCTTGAGCCGTTGATCTGAGCAAAATGAGCTCTTTGAAAACTTCATTCTGTTTCTCCATTTAAATGGATGTTGGATTTTTTTTTTCTTTACGTTGAGATGCAACCCATACCAAAAGCTATGGTCTTTGATATTCATCAGTATTTTAAGTCCGTTTCAATTTCAGCGAGCAAGGTTGTATCTTCTGCATATTGCAAGTTGTTACTGAGTCTTCCTCTAATCCTAAAGCCACTTTGTTCATATAATCCTGCTTCTCAGATTTTGTGCTCAGCATACAGATTGAATAAGTATGGTGAAGAATACAACCCTTGCACACAAGGATTTTTGTAATTGTAAACCAATCAGTCTCCCTGTTCTGTTTGAACAAGTGCTTCTTGGTCTATGTACAGGTTCTTCATGAGCACAGTTAAGTGTTCTGGAACACTCATTCTCCATAATATTGTCCATAGATTGCTATGGTCCACACAATCAAAAGTCTTTTCATAGTCATTAAAGCACAGATAAACCTTTTTCTGGTATTCTCTGCTTTCAGCCATTATCCATCTGGTATCAGCAATGATAGACCAACATTCTACATCCTCTCCTGAATCTGGCTTGAAATTCTCTGTCAACATAGGGTTGCAGCCAATTTTTGCATTATCTTTAGCAAAATTTAACTTTCATGCGATATTAACAATATTGCCCAATTTCCACATTCTGCTGGGTCACCTCTCTTTGGAATGGGCACAAATATGGATCTCTTCCAGTCAGTTGGCCATGTAGATATCTTCCAAATATCTTGGCATAGATGAGTGACTACCTCCAGTGCTGCATCAGTTTATTCAAAAATTTCAGTTTGTATTCCACCAATTCCTAGTGACTTGTTCTCTGCCAATGTCTTCAAAGCACCTTGGACTTCTTCTTCCAGGAATATTGGCTCTTGTTCATATGATACCTTTTGAAATGGCTGAATATTCACCATGTCTTTTTGGTACAGTGACTCTTTATATCCCTTCCATCTTGTTTTGATGCTTTCTGTATCATTCAAAGTTTTCTCCATAGAATCTTTAAATATTGCATGTTGAGGCTTGACATTTTTCTTCAGTTCTAAGCTTGAAAAATGCTGAGCGTATTCTTCCCTTTTGGTTTTCTAAATCCAGGTCTTTGCACATTTTGTTAAAGTATTTGACTTTGCCTTCCTGAGAGACCTTTGAAATTTTCTATTCAGCTCTTTTACTTTCTCATTTGTTCCATTTGCTTTAGCATCTCTACACTGGAGAGCAAGTTTCAGAGTGTCTTCTGACATCCATTTTGATTCTTTTCCTTCTTTCTTGTCTTCTTAATGACCTTTTGCTTCCATCTATATGATGTCATCCCACAACTCTTCTGGTCTTCGATCTTTAGTGTCTAATGCATAAAATCTATTCTTCAGATGATCTCTAAATTCAGTTGGGATATGTTCAAGGTCATATGTTGATTCTTGTAGACTTGTTTTAAGTTTTTTCAGCTTCAGTCTGAATTTGCATATGAGCAATTGATGGTCTGTTCCACAGTCTTCCCCTAGCCTTATTTTGGCTCATGGTATGAGCTTTCCCAACATCTCTTTACACAGATGTGGTCAATTTTTATGTATTCCATCTGGTGAGGCCCATGTTTATAGTCGTCTTTTATGTTGTTTAAAAGTGGTATTTGCAATGAAGAAATCATTGGTCTTGCAAAATTCTATGTGATCTGCAACATCATTTCTATCACCAAAGCCATATCTTCCAACTACTGACCCTTCCTCTTTCTTTCCAACCTTTGCTTTCTAATCACCACTAATTATCAATACAACTTGATTGCATTCTTGCTTAATTTCAGACTGAAGAAATTGGTAGAATTCTCCAATTTCATCATGACTAGCTTTAGTGGTTGGTGTGTAAATTTGAATGATAGTGGTATTAAGTGGTCTTCCTTTTAGTTGTATGGATATTATCCTATCACAGACAGTGTTGTACTTAAAGACAGATCTTGATATGTTCTTTTTTTATGTTGAATATGGCACCATTCCACTTCAGCATAGTAAACAATGTGTTTGTCAAATGCAAAATGGCCAATACCAGTCCATTTCAACTCACTAATGGTTAGGATATCAATGTTTATGAGTTCCACTTCATTTTTGACAATTTCCAACTTTTCTAGATTCATACTTCTTTCATTCCATGTTCTAACTATTAATGACTGTTTATAACTGTTTCTCTTCATTTTGAATTGTGCCCCATCATCATACAAAGGACCAAAGGTTTATTCCACTCAAGTCATCATGGTCAACTGTATTTTGAGGAGGCAGCTCTTCCCTAGTCATGTTTTGAGTGCCTTCCAACCTAAGGGGCTCATCTTCTGGCACTATATCTGACAATATTCTGGTGCTCTTCATCATGTTTCAATATTCAAAATCCACTATTCATTCCTAAGGTTTTCCATGACTAAATATGTGGAATTAGTCTGTCTCTCTTTCTTCCTAGTCTTAATCTGGAAGCTCATCTGAAACCTGTTCACCATATGTGACCCTGCTGGTATTTAAAATACTTGTGGCATAGCTTCCAGAATCACAGCAGCATGCAAGCCACCCCAGTATGACAAACTGACAGTCTTTATAGAGACTGATTGCCAGCTATTTCTTAAGTGGGTTCCAGACATAAATCTTTAAGTTAGTAGCTGAACCACAAACCATTTGTGCCTCTTAGGAATCATAACTACAATATAATAGACACTTGGTAAATATTTGTAGAATGGGTACACATATTAGACAGATAAATTATTTAAATGAAGTTTCCCTGGATGCTAGCAAAAGACTGAGTTGCCAGTTTCCTTTTGCTAGGTAACTGATACAGTTCCTATGTTTTTGCTCTTGTCTGTAGGCAAACAGGATTTGTCTGTACATTTTTTTTACAGCACATGGAGAAACTGACGACTTCAACACTTCAAAGAATGGGAGTGCTTGGGCTCTGCAAATATTTATGCTATAACAATTCCAGTTAAGAAAATACAGTAATCCTGGTTTATGAACAGTCTGATTTATAGGCAACTCATACTTGCTCTTTAATGTTATGCAAATTTGTTCTCAATTGTAACAATTGGACCAACACCTATCCGCAACTAAATTATTTTCATAAGCACCATCATCTGTTGCAAATGCAACTTTTAAACCATTGAAAAAGCTTGACGCCTTTTCTCACACTAAAGTAAGTCTAAACAAGAACTTGTTCTGACTTATCTACAAATTCAACTTAAAGACACACTTAGAAATGGATGACTTTGCAACCATGGAACTGCAATAGTGGTATTCAGAACAATTGATTGCTGACTAATTATTAACTCTGAATTAAAATAATCATAGACTGAGGGGTTTAACTTTCCTCTTGACACTGCTAAGTGAACTTGAAATAGATACTTGGATGTTAAAGAACTGTGGTGATACAGGGGTTAAGTGCTAGAATGACAACAATCCAAAGTAGACAGCTCTAAACCTGCTAAGCTTCTCCTAAGAGAAAGATGTGGCAGTCTGCTTCTGTAAAACTTACAGCCTTGGAAGCCTAATGAAGTAGTTCTACTATCCTAGGGCCACTATGAGTTCAAATCAACTTGTAAGCAGTGGGTTTGATTTGGTTTATTTAATGTTAGAGCTCACTATCAGGTGAGTTAAGTTACAGTGTAACTACAGGTAAGCCACAAACCTGAGAAATGTAAGTCAGTAAAGCTTGGGTAGTTTCTACCACCTTGAGAAGTAGCTGAAAGTTCCTGAGGTACAGCAAAGGAATCCCTTTCTTGTTCTTTCTGGTCCCTGTACTTACAGCTTGGATTTCTGAGGAAAACTTCCCTCTTTATTTGCCTGATTTATTGAGCCCATAGACTCATTCATTAGTGGGCTGTCTGTACCTCTTGCCCCTTCTCCCATTCCTGGGGATCCTCTAGTTTGAATTTAACTGCCAGGTCCTTTACTTACTTGCTTTGCCTTGACCTTGACTGTTAGAGATTTGCTTGCTTGCTTTATGTCCAACTCACTTCTTATCCTGAGCCCAGCTATTGTTAGTGGGTTCAAATGTTCTGTCATAGTGCACATCTTGTACACATGTTGGTGGCTTCTAGCACTTCTAACACTAATCTCTGGCTGGTGACTGGATGGGCTCTGTTGTCATTATCTGTGGTGATGTTACTGTAACCAGCTGTCCCATGCTATTTCTCTATACCTACTCCATTCTTTCTATTGGGAAACTTTGTTTTCCTTTCCTCTTCTGATTCCCTGTGGTTAGAAGGCAACTTATTACCACGTGGAGTTCCTTTCCTGTTGGTATTCATACCACCCACATAGGAAAGCCCTGCATCAAACCAAGATTTATCTCTGAACTCAAGAAACACTCAGCTCCCCAAAGTAATGGCATTCTCATATGTGCCCTTTGGCCAACTCTAAAAACTCTTAAGGTCACCAGTGCAACAGCATACTCATAGTATTACCTTGGACCTTGTTGTTGTTGTTAAGTGCTATGAAGTTGGTTCCATCAAGTCAATTTTGATTCATAGCAACCCTATATAACACGAGTAGAACTACCCCTATAGGGTTTTTCTTGTCTGTAATCTTTATGGAGGACTAATGGTGTGGTGCTGCACATCAGCACTGGACTGCAAACCACAAGGTTGGTACTTCAGACCCACCAGCTGCTCTTCAGAAACCCTATACAGAGTCATTTCAAGTGAAAATTGATTTGATGGAGCTTAACAACAACAACACTCTTTAAGGAAGCAGATGACTGTGTCTCACACAAAACTGCTGAGAAGTTTCAAACCCCCAACCTTTCAGTGAGTAGCTGAGCACTTGATCACTATACCACCAGTGTTCCTGGGACCTTGTAAGAAATGCAATCTTTCATATTATTCATTTCAAATCTATTAAATCAGAAACTCTGAAGATGAGGCTTAGAAATTAATGATCTATCAAGACCTACAGATGTTCCCTATGCCCTAGAGAATGTTCCCTATTCCCTGTCCTAATTGGCCCGTTCTTTTTGTCTCCTCTCAAGCTTAGAACAGGCAGCATTAACTTCATTGTGATGGCCTGTTTCTGACTTCCTGCTTATCCATTCTAAGTCCCACTGAAATTTCCTTTTTTAACAACAGATTAGTCATAGTTTGCAAAGCTACAATCCTGCTTCATGAATTCTGTTGTGTCATAAATTAATATCTGAGTAGATTCACTCTGAAATACAGCATCTGATATGGCATGGCAGTTCTTACCATGACTCTGAGAGCTGGCGTATGGGAGGATGGGTATTTAGGAAGTACGGGACTTGGTGAAAACCTCTGTTTATAGCAACTTTAATCATTTTCCTCAAAAGAATCATGGGCAATAGAGAACAAACTTCAGAAATAAATCAAAACATTTTCTGGTAAAATCAATACTAAGGGAGTTTTCAGTCCTAGTGTCCTTTGAATGTAAACTACCTCATCATACTGGTAGTGGATGCTTAGTGTAAGCCAGTGAGAGGTCTATAAAACCTAATAGATCCCTTGACATAAGGAGATAATATAACTCCAGTCATTTTGCATTTATGATATGGCCTGCATTTCAAAGGCCAAAGGGAACTATGTTCTAGGGCCTGAAGGAAGTGTTTGTAGACAACACAGAACAAATATAAACCACATAGATTATAATGCAGTTAACTCTGGGCACTGGGGAAATTTTTCTTGGGAAGCCAATGTTAACAGTTTTGATAGGAAAAATACATCAGAAATCACTATATATTTGTGTTTGTTTTTCTCCATGTTTCTCCTAACTAGCTTCATTTCCCTTTAGTGTATGTCCATCAAAATCAGCCAAACATATTTTTTTTTCAAGTTTTTGTTGTGAACTGAGTGATACTTTATATGGGAGAACATTGGGTTTACACCATCGCTTCATTGCAATGATTACAATCTTCTCCAGGCATCATAATTCAATAGTATTTGCTTTCATTATCTCTGGGTTTGTTGTTGTTGTGTTGTTGCTGTTGTTGTTTTGGGGGGATGTACACAAAAACACTCAGGGATATATAAACATTTAAACAACCAAAGGACACATTCTGCAAGCCTACCTCCTGGCCACCAGCGCCCAGTCTCTCTCTTTCCATGAATCTAGAGCCCTCAGTTGCTCCCTTTCCCCATGTCTTCATCTCTGCCTCCGTCTCTGGTGTCCTGCTTCACTGAATAGGGTCCTGCATTTTGCTTGTGCTCTTCTCCCTTGATGGTCCTAGGGTCCTCTGTTTCTGGACTATAAGCTTAACTACTCCTCAGAGCAAAACATAATTGATCATTTTGGAGTTTGATATAAAATGAGCTTGAGAAATGATTGAGGTCATGTTCCCAGTGACTGGCTGTCATGTAGTCCTGAAAGTCCTCTCTGGATGGGGATGAGTTGAGACTATATTGGAGATATTTGCCCAAAGTGATATGCTGTGCCATCACTTTTATTGTTGTTGGTAAGTGCAATCGAGTCATATAGTGCCATAATGACACTGTATAGGGTTCTAAGGAGTGGCTGGGGAATGTGAACCACCAACCTTGCAGTTCAAACCAACTTTGCAGTCCATCACATTAACCCACTGTGCCACACCAGGACTCTGGCACTTTCATAGTATTGCATAATCAGGGCAAGGAAATCTTGGTGTTTGGAGAAGGCATAAGTGTGGAAGTAGAGGAGGAAAAGATGGTATTTTTTGGTTAGGCAAATAATCCAAAAGTTCTCAAATGTAAGTACTGTATCTTCAATTTTGTGTTTTTACCTATCAGAATGTAACTAATATCGAGGACATACTCTGCAAATAGCTGAATCTCAGCACATTGGCCAGACTGATGAACAGGTTAGCCAGAAGCCAACTTGCAAAAGATTGATTGAGTTTTGTTTCTTCCTTTCTTTGCCCAGAGGATTCTGAGAAATGACAAGAATTTGGAAGTCAAACAGTAATTACCAAATATTTGACACTCAAGTCCAGTCTACAGGATAGAAGCAAAAAGTCTTGTGTTCATAGGAACTCAATAAATGCACAGATTCCAGCTGAGAAGAAGGTTTCATGAGTGTAGAAAGAGGACAGTTCAGTGAATGCCTACTTCTGTGAGTGACTTTGACATGGTAAGTACCCCAGTGCCTGCATAGCTCAACACAACACTGGAATAATGCCACTATAAGAGTATTAGTGTTGTTACAGTGTCTCTGGTAGCAATGAAATAGTGATTTGTTGTCATTCCATCAAGGATAGGCACAGAACAAATAGACACGGATCTAGAAAACTCACAAATATTGTAGATGGATGAGATCCTGAGGAAGAGTACAAGTAGATATTGGTTATTACTCTTATTTTATCCCATATTTACCCCAAAACTGGCAAAACTTGTGCTATGTCAGAAAATTTAGGTCTGTGCTCTCCATTATGAAGTCAGCCTTGCTTCTCATTCCTCATGGCATCTCTTTGCTCCAAAACTTTACCCTACCAGGTAAATGCCAAATCCCTTATCTGGGCATTGCAAATAAATAAGAGTCTGCCCATCTAGCACCATAATCTTCTCGCTCCACTCCCTAAATAGCATGTTGGCCATGTGTTGATACCTACAGTGCCCTGTGGCGTGTCTTTCCTCTGCCTCTCTGAGCATCCCTTACCTGTCAAGGCCCAAGTCAAACTCTGCTATTACTTTGAAAGTTTTTTTTGTAATTGCCTCAGTCCACAGTGACCTTTCAAATTATCTCTGTCTAATTTCCTCCCTACGTATTCATTTAGCTTTTAGCATTCATTGTTTTATTTCTTAGTCATCTTTTCCTTCTTTACCAAGAATGAAACCCTTTCACTTCTTCTCAGCGTCTTGCAGCGTTTGACCCACTATTGGACATATGAAATTGATAAGGATTGTTGCACAATTGCATTACTAATGGTCTGACATTGGCATCTTGGTGTGATTGCCACATGCTTAATTTTGTTGCAGAGCAGAAGATCTCAGCACATGACCATATTCATCAGTACTGCGACCTCACTGAGTCATGCCCCTCTGGCACTACACTGTTGACTGGCTTTCAATAGCCTGAAACCCAGGGAGTGTGTGGTTTGAACTACCTGTTAACTTTCTGAGTGGGAGTATGGTGTCCTGAGGGTAAAAATGAAAGCATCAATTTCATATTTGAACATGAATTCCCTGAACTGTACTAGATTTATTTTTGTTTATTTCATAAAATCATAGACTATCAGAGGAAGAAGAAACTCATATGTCTAATCATCAATATCATCGTTATCAATGAGCCTAATTTTAATTTATAGTCATGGTTTTATGTTTAAGATAGGGGCGTGATGGCTCTAGAAGATAAACACTGAAGTGAGAACCGAAAGATCAGCAGTTCGAGCCCAACAGCCACTCTGTGGGAGAAAGATGAGGTTTTCTGCTTCCACAAAGATTTACAGCCTTGGAAACCCTATGTTGTTGTTGTTGTTGTTAAGTGCTGTCCATTTAGTTCTGACTCATAGCAACACATGATTTTTATGAGTTGGAACCGACTCGAGGGTAATTAACAACAATAACAACATGTAAGATAACTGTCTGATCTTAGCCAGATTAGTAATTTTCCTAAGACTTAAATTGACCAGAATACTTCTGATTTCCAAAATTGCTAGTAGAGATTAAATGACTTAATATATGTGAAGTACCAGGAAACATGACAGATACAGCATAGTTGTTTGATGCTGTAGGATCAGCACTGAATTGTGAATCCCAGTGCTGACAGTTCAAATCCACCAGTTGCTCCTGGAAACCTTGTACAGGCTCACTATGAGTTGCAATCAACTTGACGGCACTTAACAATATATATTAATTGGAATCCTGGTGTGGCACTGTAGGATAAACACTGGACGGCTAACCACAAGGTCAACAGTTCAAACTCACCAATCACTCCTTGGGAACCCTGTAGAGGGTCACTATGAGTTGGAATGGACTCAACGGCACTTAACAATAACAACACAGATCAATTATCATCATCAGTCAAGTAATTACATTTGAAATAGGTATCAGGGACAAAAAAGAATAACCATTTCCTTTGCCTGCTATCGTAATATAGACACTTGAGTGGAATAGAAAGGAATATTGGAAAACATGATTATAGAAAGATCAAAGACCATCTTCAGCCTATAACTCATTGGAATACCTAAAAGGGGTTCTAGAACTTTTCCAGTGAAATAGGCTTCTTATAGAGCCTTTATAGTGTATAGGACCTTAAGTGGAATCCTGAGCCCCATCCAAAACCTTCTGAGGTGGGATCTTACCACTTGATAGGACAAGCAGACCAGCCTGGAACAGCTAGAGGAACAGAAGATACTTCTTGAAAGAAAGATATCAGGAAAAATAAACAACAAAAATGGCAGTCTGATTGGCTACTACAAGAACAAACAAGTTGTTTGCCAGGGAGCCATCAAGGCAAGCAATCAAGTACCTTCATAACAAACCCCACTCTAAGACTGAAACTCAAAGTGACCATATGAGCAGGCATTTAAGCTTGCTGGTGACCAAGTCAGTCTACTGGTGAGTGGAAGTGGGAGAAAGGCAGCAATGAAGATATGGGCTGAGTTCACTCACATTCCATAGACCCTCATCAACCTAGAGATGAGAGAGAGAAAAGGAAGGTCTAGTGGGTCTAAAGTTTTGGTGAGACCTGGGGATTCCCAAACCCATGGACAGGGGACTAGAGCTGATAGTGAAGCATCCAACTGATATGAAGTGAGTGGAGACGTATAAGAATGCCCAAACTTGCAGATATTACCCATTTGACCTAGCTTTGATGGTATGATGATAAAAACGTGACTAGAGGAAGATTTAAAAAAAAAATGGTAAAGGAAATAAGTGTAAATACCAATTGAGAGGGAATAAATCTTCACATCTAGTATCACTCCTAGCCTCTTTGTACACAGGATTGATAGGAATGGGCAACTTAGACAATGGGTACCTAAAATGGGGGGAGGTCTATAAAGGCACAAAGTGACTAGAGTACAAGTTTTCAAGAGGGTGTTTAGTTTCAGAGTGTGTGGGAGTGGGGCATGTGAGGGTTAGAAACCCCACTGAATAGTTTTCATCTTGTCTAGACAGGTATGGTGAAAGGAAATGAGGATAAGATTCTTATGATTCAATAGGGAGCAATTGTTATCATGACTAATTGTGAATGTCACAATTGTAAAGGCAGAAGTTTTATAACATAAAGGGGGGAGTAGCTAATTTTACATCCCAGAAACAGAGGACCCTAAGACTATCAAGGGAGAAGAGCATGAGTGGAATATGGGACCCTATCCAGAGAAACAGCAACACTAGAGATGGAGGCAGAGATGATGACATAGAGAAATAGAGCAACTGAGGACTCTCTTGTAACGAGAAAGGCTGTGTGCTGGCAGCCAGGAGGCAGGCTTGCAGAATGTGCCCTTTGGTTGTTTAAATGATTATATATTCCTGAGTGTTTTTGTGTACATCAAAAAAAAAAAGAGGGACTAGACGCAAATGTTGTTGAATGGTGATGCACAGAGGAGATTGTAGTCATTGCAATGAAATGAAATATGATAGAATGAGTGTAAAACCAATGTTCTCCCATGTAAACTATCACTCAATTCACAATAAAAACTTAA
>NW_006408641.1:4627700-4636475 GCF_000296735.1 Chrysochloris asiatica
TAAAATATTAAAATAAATGTAAAAGATAACTAAATTTAAAGGCATTGAATGTTTCTTGGATCTAGGTCAGATCCAAGCTATACAAAGAAAACACATAAGCTCCTACCATCTAGGAGATATCAGTGTAACCAGAAAGCTAGACACGATTTCCAAATGCAAATAAGGGAAATGAAAGTATATCTGTTAGGTAGGCACCGGGGTATTTTTGTCTGTAAGTAATAACTTTGAAAAACTTTAAATTTCCTTACACATTAAATGTGGCATATTGTTTTTCTTAGGAATTCAGGAGTAAGGACTTCAGGGTCACCAGTCATAACTCAGTTACACCTTGCACAACGCACAATCCAAATAACTCTATGTAATGAATCTTCATTGGGTAGGACTTGGGCCTTGGGGATTAGCAGTTCAGCAAGACTCCTGATATGCTGCTATAAGATAAGCACTTGACTGCAAACCACAAGGTCAGTGATTCAAACCCATTAGATGCTCCTCTGAAACCTTATACAGGGTCGCTATGAGTTGAAACTGACTCAACAGCACTTAACAACAACAACAATACCACCAATGATCAAAAAGTTTTCTGTCTTTTCTGCTGTCTACAATGTTGGCTTCAAATCTAAGATTGCAGATTGGTCCACAATGGTCATAGAGGTTTCATATTTCCATTGCGTAGCTTGGAAGATAGATAAACAGGGAACAGAAGTAGGTGAGGCAGAAAAAGAACCAAAACACTTTTTTTTAGTCATATTGAGCCAAGATAATACCTTTGATCTAGTCAAAGATCATATGATGTGTGATTGGGTTAAGCTTGAGTTCCTGAACAAATGATGACCACAGCTACTTCAGACTAGTGAAGTTCAACATTGCAACAAGACTCAGTACACCAAATTACATGGCTGCTACACAGATAAGAGGGAGTCAAATACAATGTCCAGAATGGAACCTAAGGAAAACAAAATGATGCTAATATTGCTTTATTCATACATTATTTCCCTTTTTCAATAATCCTTACTGTCTTTCAGTTTCATGATATTGTTAGTGGAATGGGTGTCATAATGCTAAAATTTATGATTTTCCATTACAGTTTCCAGCTGCCATCGAGTCAACTGTGACTTACAGCTGTCCTTATTGTGCCAGTATAGTCCAACTATTCCATATGGTTTTCATTAGTTGAAGAAGACAGCCAGGCTGTACTTTTGAGGCACCTCTTGATAGACTCAACCGGAAACCTTTCAGGTAACGGTAGAGCATGTTAACTGCACCACCCAAGGATTTCTCCATTAAAATTACAATGCATAAATGTTATAAAACCCCTAGTAAGAAATAACTGGGTAAGTCTGTTACAAAAACAAAGTTTATTGACCCAGCTGCTCTACTAGGAAAAGGTCTTGTATTATTGCTTTTAGTTGTTTTCCTAAGCATGTCAGTATTTCAGTACCTTGAATATAAGTAGGCCACCCTTAGATGGAGTCCTGGTGTAACACTTGACTACTAACTACAAGGTCAGCAGTTCAAATCCACCAGCAGCTCCTTGGAAACTCTAAACAGTGTCACTCTGAGTGAGAACCAAATAGACAGCACTTAACAGCAAAAATCTCTTAGGTATCTAATCATAAACAATGAGAATTAATTTTGGCAGGAATTAGTGGACCTCAAAGGATAAATAAGAGTTCCATGGGTGGTAGAAATAATTCAGTGCTCAACTACCAGTCAAAAGGTTGGCAGTTTGAATACAACCAGAGGTACCTCTGAAGATTGGCCTTGGGACTTGCTTCCAAAATGTCACCGCCTTGAAACCCTGCCGAGCAGTTCCATTTTGCACACGAGACTGCAAGGAGTCAGAATTGACTCAATGGCAGCTAGCAGCAACAAAAGGTCATTAGGCCCTTACCAAGTAAAACAGTTGACAAGTACAGGAACATCATAAAAAAGAAGCATGAAATTAAGTACATGTATTTATAAAACTGCTCCATGGCACATAACAACAACATTTATAAAATTGAGGCAAGACTGAGTAACGTGTCAATCTGCTATTCATAAAGCTGCCATGAATCAGACCATTTTTAGGACAGCTTTTATGAAATTGAGAATGCTCCAGGATTGTCAAAACCTTAGGGTTAGGGACAAATGAGACAAGATTCTGGAAACAGAGTCTGAGGTCTATACTGGTCACCTTCCTAGTTACTGACTTAATTACTTAGTTTCCTATATACTAACTGTTTGATTTATGCAATAACAACAAAAAGTAAGGGGGGGGGATGAAGTTTAAGTGAACAAGTCTTAAAAATCTAAAACTGATAGGCAAGAAAAACAGAAGTTAAGCAGTCAAAGCCACAGCTAAAATCAGTCCCAAAAGAAGTGTGAGGACGCCAGCCCTCACTGTTGCTCCACAGTTTGTGCCACGTTCATCACTAATAGTGGACACTGGCCGCATCAGAAGCAGCTCTATCTCTGCGGATCCGGAGGCCTGATTGCTCTGCTGCTGCCCCGTTGTTAACACGAATCCTTCAAAGCTTCTGCACTGTTGAGACTTGTGCTTCCTATTCAAAGCCAGGGACAGAGAATCTGAAAGTCTTAACACAGGTATGAGTCTGAGACCAGGGACACTGGTAATCCAGGATTGTCTTCCCACTGAGACTCATATGGTAGAGAATTTCCCAAACTTTGGAAATTCTTTAGGCATTGGAAGATGCAACTTCCAATGAGCAAAACTGAAGGGGAAAAGGTTGATCACCAAAGTGACAGTTACCATTTATTTAATAATTTATTCTCAGCCTCACAACAACTTAATGGTGTCCATTATTATTTCCATTTTACAGCTAAGAAAGCTTTGTTAAAGAAGGCAGCCATTAAATGTATTAAAGGGGGAGTTGTTGTTAAGTGCCATTGAGTCAGTTCTGACTCATAGCGACCCTGTACAGGGTTTCCAAGCCTATAAATCTTTATAGGAGCAGATAGTCTCATCTTTCTCCCATGGAACCACTGGTAGTTTTGAACTGCTGACCATGAGATTATCAGCCTGACTCGTAACCACTATGCTACCAGTGCCCCTTAAAGGGGAAGTTGCATGATTAATATGCCTATAAAGATTAAATTCATATTTTAGTGTAAGGCAATTAAGAATGCCTTAGTCCAGGAAGTCCATGGGAGAATGAAAACCTGCACAAGGGAAAGAGGACAGATCAGAGTGGTTGTTCTCAAACTTCACTGCAGAATAATTACCTGGAAAGCTTGTTAAAACACAGGCTTCTATTTCTACCCCTGGAGTTCCTGGTTTTGCAGGTCAGGACTAAGGCTCAGAGATTACATTTCTAACAGATAGCAAGCTAATGCTACTGGCTCTAGACCACATTTTGAAAGCTATATCTCAAACCTCTCTGATATGCACTATTTTACTAAAATACATTGCTAAGGCCCTCAAAACCTCTCCTCTGTTTTTATTATGCTATTACTTAAATGTATACAGATATAAAATTAGATATAAATTTCTTATCCTTATAGCTCAGATGCAATCATGAAACTTAAACTATGTTTAAATTAAGTGCAAGCAAACTATGAAACTAATAAAAATCAAATTAACATTAATTTTAATGTGACAGATAATATTGTTTTGCTGAAATTAAATTGCCATTGTTGCATTTAAGAGGAAAAATATAGCCTCCAAATCCATTTTATTTTTAATCTGCTTTTGTAATACTTGGGTGAGAAATGACTTTTTGCATAAGTATATTGTGTAATATAGTATTAATACTTCCCGGCTTTGTTTCCAGCTCTATACTTCATTGAAACTTTGCCAGAATGACAGTTTTAATAAGATGTTTCCTAGTATCTCTATAAAGCTAGGTTCTTGTGCATTCTAAAAGAATTATGACATTACTAAGATCTGAATTAAACAGTGGACCACTCCAGTTATTGTCCAAGGAGATATATTTCTTGTTGTTGTTATTAAGTGCCATCGAATTGGTTCCGACTCATAGATACCCTTAATAGGGTTTCTGAAGAATGACTGGTGAGTTTGAACAGCTGACCTCATGGTTAAAACTGATCTTGTAGTCCAGTGCTTATCCTACAGCACCACAACCAGACAAAACTGGCATGTACCATGACTTGATCCATAGAATCACTTAATTCACCCAATAGATATGCTACTGAATGGCACTAAACGTGTGCATTTGTGTACTAGCGTGTTCCATGTTATGATTCCATTCTTTTTTCTTCTCACACCACTGCAAAACTTTTATTTATGTAACATCTGACTTACATTGGTTTTGTCAGACACAGCCCCTAAGAAAAGAATTTTTGTGAAAGAGATTTATAAGGAAGGAGTCCCTATAAATATAATTTCAGGAAGTACACTTTCAGGACCGAGTCCCAGGGTAGCCGAAATGATTAAAGTGCTAAGCTGCTAACTAAAAAATGGGAGATTCAAATCCACCTGTTGACAGCTCCAAAGAAATGCCTGGTGATCTGCTTCTAAAAAGCTAGCCACCAAAATTCCTATGCCTAGTTTACTCTAATACATATTGGATTACCATGAATCCGAGCAAACTCAATGGTAAATAATTTTTGTTGTTCTTACTAGACTCCCTGACCCTGAGACAAGAAGAACTAGATGGTGTCTAGCTGTCATATCAGTAATGTATTCTGAAAGGGATCAAATTAGGAGGGCCTAAATAGAGTCGGAAAAAATGTATAACAAAACTCTAAATTATTTTTAAACAGTCCAGGCATACTGGACAGAAAGAGACTTGAGGAACCCAATATTAATTTCATTAATATTAGTATATTTGAAAACCACTTAAACACGTGGAAATTAAATAAAACACCATAGATTCAAGAGACACTCTCAAGAGAAATTAGAAAATATTTTGAACTGAATAACAATGAAAATATAATGATACAACTAACACAATACATAGAGGGAAGTCAATAGCATTGATATTTATATTAGAAGACAAATCTCAAGTCAATAATTTAAACCTTCCCTTTAAGAAGTTAGAAAAATTAAAACAAAATAAGTGCAAAGCATGCAGAATAGAAAAAAAGCAGAAATAACAGAAACTTAAAACAGTATATTTTCTCCAAAAGAGAAAATATACTAATAATCAACAATAAGAATGTAAGGTTGGCACAGGACCGGGCAGTGTTTTGTTCTGTGGTGCATAGGGTCGCTAGGAGTCAGTACCAACTCAATGGCACCTAACAGAGTGAAAGAAGGTATGTCACTACTGATCTCACAGATATATTAGAAGGACTGGTGTGGCATTGTGGGCTAATGTGTCAGACTGCAAAGTCGTTTGAACTGCAAGGTCTGTGTTTCAGGCTCACCAACTGTTCCTTGGAAACCCTATACAGGGTCACTATGGGTCAGAATCAACTCTACGGAACTTCACAACAACAAGGATATATGATGACTACTTACAATGGTCAGTGGTTCTAAACCACCAGTCACTCTATAAGGAAAAGATGTGGCAATGTGTTTCTATAAGGGTACAGTCTTGGAAACCCTATCGGGCAGCTCTACTCTATCCTATAGGGTCACTATAGTCAGAATCTATTGGAAAGAAACGTAAGTTTGCCAATTTAGATAAAATGGACCAATTCCTTGAAAGCCAAACAATCAGAACTCACTCAAGAATAAATAACTGAATAGTCTTATATCTGTTACCTAAATTGAGTTTGCCAATTAAAACCTGAATAAAGAAAACTCCAGGCCCAAATGGTTTCACTGGCAAATTCTACTAAACAGTTAAATAAGGAATAACACCAACTCGTCCTACTTGTTTTCATAAAAAATAAAAGAGAGAACATTTAACAATCATTTTCTAAAGCCAACATAACCCTCATACCAAAACTGTATAAAGAAACTATAAGAAAACTGTAGACCAATGTCTTTCATGAACATAGGTGCAAAACTCCTGTGATGTACTGAATTTTAAGCCCAAGAATTGTGTTTAAGTCCCAACTCTTATACCTGTGAAGGTGATCCTGTTTGGAAATAGAGCTTTTCTTTTGCTGCAGTTATGAAGTACTGCCAGAATGCCCCTTAGAAGTCAGGATGCCCAGATTTTGTCTTTAAATGTCAGGCATATTATCAAGACGGACCAGTTCCTGGAAAAGGACATCATGCTTGGTAAAGTGGAGGGTCAGTGAAAAAAGAAGAAGATCCCAACAAGATGGACTGGCACAGTGGTATAGCAATGGACTCAAGGGTGTATATCCAAATAGAATATGCATTCTGTTGTGCATAAAGTATCTATGAGTAGGAACTGATTCAGAGACTCTTAAAAACAAATAAAGCTACAGTATTTAAGGGAATATTGCACTGGTGAAATGAAAGACACATAAAATAGTTTTTTAAATCCATAAATGGATCTAGTAAAATACAATACATTTAATCAAATCAGGTTTAATAAGAATATAAAACATAATCCATGTGTACTGATAAATAAAATGAGGTTAACTAATGAGTCTTATTTAACTCATGCCTATACCACCCAATCCAATAATAGGTATGTGACTATATCTCTAGGATGTCTATCTAAATTTAGCAATTAGTCCCATCTTATAGCCCAGTTCTTCCTTGTTCTATTCTTCTTGTGTCATGCTGTGCAATGTTTCTCTCATCTCAGATGTATTATAATCTAATGACATACCTACTCAATTTACACTGGTTCTTCTGATCCTCTGACGACACCTGCTTCCATATACTGCTTAGCCTACTCTGGCCCCTATCTAGAATGGAGAAAATAATAGTTTTCCCCATAAACGATGCTATAAAAACTAGATATTAATATGCAATAAAAGCCCTCAATCCAGGACAGTGTAACTTGGTGAACTCCCTATGGGACTCAAACTCTGTAAAAAAATAAATCAGAACCTACCTAAACTTATAAAGAGTGAAGTATAAAACTTGAACAGACTCATAACAAAAGAAGACATTGATCAGATCATCAAAAAATTCCCAACCAAAGATGGTTCCAGAACTCTGAACCATATATAAAGTAATATTTAGAAGATTGGAAGTCTCACAGCTGGGGGAATTTGTGGCAGAAGCAATAAATCTATTTCTTTCTAGTCTGGGATGCTCAGCTGCTACAGGAGCTGCCATCTTGGGTGAGAACAAGCAGGGGAAGGATCGGAGAGGCCACAGACACCTGGCAGAACCACTGAGATAACGGTATGGACATTCTTTTCTTTTGGTATCTGTTCATTGCTCCCTTGCTGTCTGTGCACCTCCATTCTGGTGATTATAGGGGTGCCTGAGCTAGTGGGCACCCCAGCCCCACCCTTGGAGGATTCTACTACACATGCTCACAGATCTCCTCAAATTTTAAAGAGACAGTTTCCAATTAAAATCAAACAGCCACAGCCGGCCCTGAACTGTTTCCAACTAGAAAAAAGGCCTGAACGGGGACTGTGGAGCAGGACAAGCAGACAAAAGAGGAAATAGGCCAAAAATTAAATCCTAAATTACGTCAAAATGACCAACAGTGGTATCTTGAAAATTTCAGTAAGAAGAGTGAAAAGGAAAGCCCATTTCCTGATCACATCTATTTACCTGGAGGCATTCAGAAAGCATTAAAAATACCAAAATACATACCCATCTAAGTAGTAAGTCCACAGATAACCCCTGAAGATGCCCAAAAAACAGAAGCAGATGACCATATCTGCACATGTCCCAAAACAAGATAAAGTGACTGAGGCAAACGAGCTGGAAGTAGAACTACACTCCATACTGGAAGATGGGCAGGCTTTGGAAATGTCTGAGAAGGAATTCCTAAAAATGATTATCAAAGGTATCAAAACACTATACAATTCAGTTGAGAAAAATAAGGAAGAAGTCAGGAAAGTGCTACAGGAACAATCAAATAAGATAGAGCATTGGAAACAATTCAAAACCTACAGAAAGTGGTCCAAATGATTAATAATAGAATATCAGAAATGGACAATACAGTGAAAGGGCAAAGGAATAGAATTGAAGAGACAGAAGCTAGAACTAGTGAGCTAGAAGATAAATCTCTCAACACCACTAAGATAGAAGAACAAATACAAAAATGTATTTAAAAAATCAGAAGAAGGCCTAAGATTCATGTTGGATAACATGAAGAGGAATAACATAAGAATTATTGGCATTCCAGAACAGGAACAATCACACAAGCCCACAGAGGAGATAGGTGAAGAGCTTCTGGAAGAAAATTTTCCTAACATCCTGAAAAGTGAAAAGATAAGCATTCAAGAAGCTCAACGAACCCCAGAATGGATAGACCCTAAAAGACAATCACTAAGACATATAATAGTCAAGCTCTCCAAAATCAAAGATAAAGACAGCATCTTGAAAGCAGCTAGGGAAAAGAGAAATATAGCGTACAAAGGCAAGCAAATCAGATTAAGCTCAGATTTCTCAACAGAAACCATGCAGGCAAAAAGGAAATGGAGAGAGAGATACAAAACCCTGAAAGAAAAAACTGCCACGCAAGGATCCTCTACCCAGCAAAACTGTCTATCAAATATGAGATGGTGTAATCAAAACATTCCAGGATAGGCAGAAGCTAAGGGATTTTGCCAAAGCCAACTCTGCTATGAAAAACGTCTTGCAGGACTGAGAACCAGCAAGAACACATAACAACTAGAAAATGACGTACATGGCAGCATCAACCTGAACTCAGTCGACAAATGAAAGAGTCAAGAACAGAATAAAATTATAAGAACAGAGGATCTAGGAGATCAGTTTACAATCAAAACAATTACAATGTGAAAAAAGGTAAACACAGA
>NW_006408641.1:4637782-4664181 GCF_000296735.1 Chrysochloris asiatica
AACTGATGGTATATGTAATGAAACAAGTTATATGAATTGTTGAATGTGAAACTGATGATATGCCCTGTAAACTTTCACTCAATCTACAATAAAAACCTTAAATTTGAAAAAAAAAAATTCTCAACCAAAAAAAGTCCAGGTTGAGATGGCTTCACTGGTGAGTTTTACCAAACATTCAGAGAAGAGCTGTCATCAATTCTACTCAAATTATTCCAGAATATAGAAGAGGATGGAAAACTTCCTAATACATTTTATGAAGCAAGCATAACTGTCATACAAAAATCAGGGAAGGATATCACTAAGAAAGAAATTTGTATACCAATATCCCTCATGACCATAGAAGCAAAAATTCTCAACATAATCCTAATCAACAGAATCCAACAGCACATCAAGTAATAATAATAATATATAATGACCAAGTGGGTTCATATCAGGGATTCAAGGATGGTTCAACATTAGAAAAACAATCAATGTAATCTACAATATAAACTTAAAAAAGGAAAAGAACTGCATGATCACATTGATTGATGCAGAAAAGGCATTTGACAAAAAACAATATCCATTCCGAATAAAAACACTCAGTAAAGTAGGAATTGAAGGGAAATTCCTCAACATAATTAAGAGCATACATCCAAAACCAACAGAATCCTGGTGTGATGCTGTGGGTTAATGCACCACGCTGCAAAGCCATTTGAACTGCAAGGTCAATGGTTCAAGCTCACCACCTGCTCTTCAGAAACCCTATACAGGGTCACTATGGGTTAGAATTGACTCGATGGCACTTAACAACAACAACAACATACAAAACCAGCAGCCACCATTACTCTCAATGGAGAGAAATTGAAAGTCTTCCCTTTGCAAACAGGAACCAGACAAAGATGCCCTTTGTCACCATTCCTATTCAATATTGTGTTGGAAGTCTTAGCCAGAGCTATAAGACAGGATAGGGAAATTAAAGGCATCCAAGGAGCTCTGATAGTGTAGTAGTTACGAATCGGGCTGTGAACCTTAAGGTCAGTAGTTCAAAACTACCAGCGGTTCCATGGGAGAAAGATGAGGCTTTCTGCTCCCATAAAGATTTACAGCCTCGGAAACCCTGTACAGGGTCACTATGGGTCGGAACCAACTCAACAGCACTTAACAACAACAACAAATTGGCAAAGAGGAAATGAAATTCTATTTGCAGACAATATGATCATATACATTGAAAACCTCAAAGCAAAAAAGCTACTAGACCTCATTCGAAGATTCAGCAAAGTGGCAGGGTACAAGAACAATATACAAAAATCAGTTGGAATCCTCTATACTAATAATGACAGCACTGAAATGGGTATTAGGAAAGCAATACCATTTACAATAGCTGCCAAAAGACGAACTATTTAGGAATAAATGTAAACAGAGAAGTAAAATATCTACACAAAGTAAACTACAAAACACTACTACCAGAAACGAAAAGAGACTTACAAAAATGGAAGAATATACCATGCTCCTGAATAGGAAGAATTAACATTGTGAAAATGTCAATACTGCCCCAAACAATCTACACATACAATCCAATCCAATCCAAATTCCAACAACATTCTTCAAAGAGATGGAAAAAACAATTATAAACTTTATATGGAAAGGAAAGAGACACAGGATAAACAAAGTATTGCTTAAAAAGAACAAAGTTGGAAGCCTCTCACTCCCTGATTTCAAAATTTACTCCACTGCTACAGTGGTCAAAACAGCCTAGTACTGATACAATGAAAGATACATAAATTAATGGAACAGAATTGAGAATCAGAAATTAACCCATCTACATACAGCCAACTGATTTTCAACAAAGTACCTAACTATATTGCATGGGGAGGAGATAGTCTCTTCAACAGATGATGCTGGCAAAACTGGAAATCGATATGCAAAAGATTGAAACAAGACCTTTACCTCACACCTTAAACAAAAACCAGTTCACCATGGATTAAGATCTAAATGTGAATCCCAGAATTATAAAGGCCATTAATGAAAAACTAGGAATAAATTTGAGGGCTCTAACATTGGGCACACTGACTACCAAACATTATAAAAAGTGCACAGACAAAAGAAGACAAAATAGATGATTGGGACATACTAAAAATTAAAAATTTATGTGCATCAAAAGTCTTCACCAAAAGAGTAAAAAGGGAACCCACAGAATGGGAAAAATCTTTTGCAACAACTTTATCAGACAAGGGACTAATTTCTAAAATATATAGGAAACTACAATACCTCTACGAAAAAAGACAATCCAGTTAAAGAATGGGCACAGGACATGAACAGACACTTCACCAAGGAGACATTTGGCCAGCCAACAAACATATGAAGAAATGTTCATGATCATTAGCCATTAGAAGATGCAAATCAAAACAACAATGAGATATCATTTCACACTTAACAACAGTGAAGTACAAAAAGTATAGGACAATAGATGCTGGTGAGGATGCGGAGAGGCTGGTCCAACACTCACTGGAAAACAGTATGGTGCTTCCGCAGAAAGTTGAAAATAGAAATATCTTATGATCCAGCAATTCCTCTAGTTGGTATTTATCCACAAGAAATACAAGCCATAACACGAGTAGATATATGCAGAAATATTCATAGCAGCACTATTCACAATAGCAAAAATATGGAGCCAGCCTAAGTGCCCACCAATGGAAGAATGGATAAATTTTGGTACATGCACACAATGGAATATTATGCTACCTTGGAGAATTACAAGGAAGCTGTAAGCCACCACATAACATGAATGAACCTTGAGGACATTATGGTGAGTGAAATTAGTCAGTCATAAAAGGAGAAATACTGCATAAGACCATTATTGTAAAAGCTTAAGAAAAAACACTCACATCAAAAGGGGAAAAAAATTCTTTGTTAGTTACCCAGGGGGGAGTGGGAAAGGGGAATGTAGATCATAGGGTAGGGAATAGACAATGATAGTTCAGGTGTTGGGGGCGGGCAATACACAAGAAAGGAGAGGGGAATGGAAGAACAAGGCAGGTAGGAGAACATTTATGCAGGTTTGCATGGACTAAATGGGACAGAGGTAAACAGGATGTATGCTCAACCTTGGAACAACAGGGCTTTGTAATACAGCGATTGGGGCATAGTCTGAATGGATGAAAGAGGGGAAATAATGTTAAGATGCTTGACTGTCTATGAATCTTGGTTTCCCTTGCTTATTATTGTAAAATAGACACTTGAGAGGGAGAGAAAGGAATAGCCAGAAACATAAGTATAGAAATCTCATAAGCCTGTCTTCAGCCTATAACTGATTCAAATACCTAAAAGGGGTGCTAGAACTTGCCCAGTGAAAGAGGCTTCCTCCAGAGCCTTTGTAGTATATAAGACCTTAGGTGGAATCCTGATCCCCATCCAGAACCTTCTGATGTGGGAAGTTTCCACTTGAAAAGACAAGCAGACCAACCTGGAGCAGCTAGAGGAACAGAAGATACTTATTAAAAGACCAACAGGAAAAATAAAAAACAAAAACAGCAGACTGACTGACTACCACAAGAACAAGCAAGTTGTTCGCTGGGGAGCCATCAACCTGGATTGTGACCTGGGTGGCCAGCAGTATAGCAAGACCTGGGGACACCTGAACCCATGGACAGGGACATAGCCACAGAGAGCTAGGGCAAAGGGTGAAGCATCCAGGTGTTATGAAGTGAGGGAAGACACACAAGAACACTCATACTTGCAGATAGTACCCATTTGACCTAGCTTCCATGGCTAGATGATCAGAACTCGACTAGAGGAAGAAAAAGGAGGAAAAAAAAGTGTAATCTGCTACAATTTGATGAACTTGACCTATATTTATGGATGTGGTGGTGGTGGTGATGTAGTCGGTTCCAACTCATAGCGACCCTGTACAGGGTTTTCAAGGCTATAGATCTTTACGGGAGCAAAAAGCCCCCCATCTTTCTCCCACGGAACAGCTGGTAGTTTCAAACTGCTGACCTTGCGGTTCGCAGCCCGATTCGTAACCACTACGCTACCAGAGCTCTTTATACTTATGGATGTAGTAGCTTAAAAGAGGGAAGGAATCTTCACAGCAAGGATCATTTCCACCCCCTCTGTACACAGGGTTGGTAGGGATTGGCAACTTAGACATTGTTGTTGTTGTTGTTATTAAGTGCCATTGAGTCGATTCTGACCTATAGCAACTCTGAATAGGGTTTCCAAGGAGAAGCTGGTGAGCCTGAACTGCCAACCTTGCAGTTCAAATGGTTTTGCAGTCTGGCATATTAACCCACAGCGCCACACCAGGACTCCCAACTTGGACTCCCAACTTAGACATTGGCTACCTAAAATGGAGGAAGGGGGAGCTATAAAGGCACCAAGTGACTAGCTTAAAAGTTTTCAAGAGGGAGTTTAGTTTCAGAGGGTACAGGGGAAGATAGACTCTCCACTGAGTGATTTTCAACCTGTCTAGACAGGGCTGGTGAAAGGAGATAGGGATAAGACTCTTGCAGTTCAATAGTGAGTAATTCTTACCAGGACTGATTGAGATTGTTGCAAATGTAAAGCTAGATGTTTTGTAACAATAAGAGGGGAGTAGTTGATCTTGCAGTCCAGGGGTGCAGAACTCTGGAATCATAAAGAAGAAGACCAGGAGCTGTGTGTGGGACCCTATTCAGAGAAGCAGCAATGCCAGAGATGGAGACAAAGATGATGATGTGGAGAGATGGAGCAGCTGGAGACTCTAGACTCATCTAGGGAGAGTAGCTGTGTGCTGGCAGTCAGTGGGGGGTAGGGGGGTAATGCCCTTTGGTTGTTTGAATGATTATATATTTCTGAATGTTGTGTACATCAAAAACAAACAAACAAACAACAACAACCCAGAAGAAACAGACGCAAATACTGTTGAATGATGATGAATGAAGTGGATTGTAATCATTGCAATTAAATGAAATATGATAGAATGAATGTAAAGCTGATGTTCTCCCATCCATGTAAACTATCACTCAATTCACAATAAAAACTTAAAAAAAAAAAAAAGAAATCAGACCACATTCACCTGGAAGAACCAGCCTTGACATGTGACTTAGAAAAAGAAAGAATTAAATTTCATGGGCACAAAAATAAAATAACTCTAAAAAATTGAGACAGGGTACTGGTAACTCAGTGATAGAATTTTTGCCTTCCATGAGAAATCCCGGGTTCAATTTCCAACCAGTGTACTCTCATGCACAGCCACAAGCTGTCTATCAGTAGAGATTTGCATGTTTCTGTAATGCTGAACAGATTTCAGAAGCTTCCAGATTAAGACAAACAAAGAAGAAATGTTTAGAAATCTACTTTCCCAAATCAGCCAATGAAAACCCTGTAAATCACAACAGTCTGATCTCCAGTGATCATGGACACAATGCAGGACCAGGTAGCGTTTTAGTCATTTGTGTATGGGTACACCATGGGTCGGGGACCAACACCAACTAACAAAAACAACAAGAAATTTAGATAATTCTGTGACAAAAGTGAGAGGGTAAAATCTGTGTAGTATAAATCCTAAAGCAGAGTTTTAATGGTTGGTGACATGATATACAGAGGGGGGAAAAAAGAATTGTTCAGATTCATGTTCTATGGCGTCTGTTTAAGTCAAAATACTTAATAACATTTCAAAGTCTGGCTTTCCTGGGCAAAGGCATCTGTTAAATAGTGAACTTTCAATAACAGCACTAAATGTCATCAGGTTAGCAGACACTTCTGCCACTTTTTCCTGCACGTGCTAAATAAATCCATTTGGTATTGATCTCCATACTAAATTTCAGCCTTAATGTAATTATTGCTGTCAAAGCAGAGTAAACAGATAGTTCATGGAAGAACCTAAACATGTGATTTTTCAGTCATCAGGTTAAGTCCTATACAGATTACTAGACAGCATGATCCATTGGATGTTTTATCACAAAAGTTAGTAGCCCAGATGTTTAGAGTGTCCAGCTGGAACTTAGCAGTATTGTTAGGTTCTGACACATCGTGACTGTCCAATCCTGGGTCACCTTCACAATCGTTGCTATGCTAAACATAGCTTTGAGTCTATTGTGGTAGCCACTGGGCCAACCCATTTTACTGAGAGTCTTCTTCTTTTTCACGGACCCTCTACTTTACCAAGCATGATGTCTTTCTCAAGGTATCTCCTAGTAATAAATATATCCAAAATACATGAGACAAAGTCTACAGCATTCTGACTATAGTTCTTCCAAATTAGATATGTTCATTCTTCTGAAAGTCTGTGGTATACTAAATATTTTACAAGCCATGCTCCAGGGGCTGAGGAATAATACCAATGTAAGAAACTCTACTAAATTAAAAACAAATGGTACAGAGAATGCAGTATAAATTCTGAATGATGCCTGATCCACTCTCACTGTCATGATTGAAAAATAACGAGAGAAACACTTTTAACCCCAGGGTTCTGGCATTTACTCCCAGCAGCCTGGCCAATATGACTACAAAGGGAAAGTTGGAGACAAAGACAAAACATCCATAATTGGGAAAAATGGCCTTGGTAATAGAAAAGACACTGGAGAACACATGAGAGAATTTTACAAGACCAATGACTTTACCTTTTTTCACCAAAATAAATGACAACTATTTTGTTGAAATGACATTGAAGAAAATGAAAACAACTTCATGAGAGTCAAAATATGAACTTGGGTATATCCTACCTGAATGTAAAGAGGATGTTAAGGACATATTTGACCCACTGTTAAGGTTATCATTTTAGTTGGATCCACAATCAATGCTCATGGAAGGAGCAGTCAAGAAATCAAAGGACATATTGCACAGGATAAACAGAGATCCTCAACACAGCAAAGATGTCACCTGACCCAAACCTTGGTATTTTCAATTGCTCCATATGCATGTGAAATCTAAACAATGAATAAGGAGTACTGGAGAAGAAATAGTACATTTGAATTATAGTGTTGGCAATGATTATTGAAAGGACCATGGACTACCAAAAGAACAAACAAATCTGTCTTTGAAGATGTACAACCATGTAGGAAGAACAGGACATGTGCAAAACCCACTCTGAGGCAGTTCTCAAACCAAGGAATGCCTTGATGAGAACCACAAAGAAAACCTTGCATGCCAAATATTATGGGAATGAAAACACTGGCCAGGTGGCTGGGGGAGAGGTCTATAATGAGGAGAAAATATTTGTGTCTGACTATTACGTAGCTAATAATAAACGTTAGCTTCGTTGTGGTACCCGAATAGGCTTCCTGCCTAAGGTTGTACTTAAAGCTGTATTGTGGGAATAAAGTCACTCTTACTTAATTGACCATCTTGAATCCCCGGCCACTTTCATTCCCTGTCCACCTCCCAAGACCACCTTGTGCAGGCTGGCTTCTACAATTGGTGCCCAAGTGGGGACCGGAGAAGATCTCAACAAAAGAGAAATTAAAACGGTAAGTAACAGATATAGGGGAACCCTGGAAGGTAAATAAAAAGAATTTGGTGGGATACCGAACGCAGGCACCATGGGTGGGGGGACAGGAAATATAAGCCCTACGTTTCTTTACTACGTTCTCTTTTAACTAATGTTGTTGTTCTGTGCTGTGGAGTCGGTTCTGACTCATAGTGACCCTACACAGGGTTTCGGAGGCTGTAAATCTTTACGGGAGCAGACCGCCTCATCTTTCTCCCGCGGAACCGCTGGTAGTTTCGAACTGCTGACCTTGCGGCTCGCTACCAGAGCTCCTTTTTAACTAATGTAGGGGTGTCAATATCAGAAGGGAAGTTAATTCAATTATTAAATACTGTAGAACAATACTGTCCCTGGTTCCCAGATGAGGGCACCTTAGATTTTCAAACATGGAATAGAATAAATTAAACTTTAAAAAGGTATCATAGGCAAGGAGGAAATATTCCGTCCGGCCAAGATTCAGACCTCCTGGTCTATAGTTAAATTGATTTTGGAGCCATTGCAACCTGTGGGCAAACTAAGCATTGTAAAGGTAAGGGATCTCCTGGGGAACAGTATTGTTCTCCTAATCCTTCTAATTTTCCATCTCCACCTCCCCACCCCCACACCCCACACCCACTAGTGAGCCTTAGTCTTGAAGCACTTCACAGGCATTATCTAATATAGAAAAGTGTATATCAGAGGCCACTAAGATAAGGAGCTCTGGTAGCTTAGTGGTTAAGAATCGGGCTGCAAACAGTTCGAAACTACCAGCTGTTCCAGGAGAAAGATGAGGCTTTCTGCTCCCTTAAAGATTTACAGCCTCGGAAACCCTGTACAGGGTCACTATGAGTCGGAACCACAGAACATAGTAGCAACAAGCAAGGGAATGGAGTCCCGAAGTGGGACTGTGGGTTAATGCGGTGGACTGCAAAGTCGTTTGAATCGTAACGTTGGTGGTTCAAACTCACCAGCCGCTCCATGAAATCCTATACAGGGTCGCTATAGGTTAGAATTGACTCGATGGCATATACACCAACAACAAGTAAGCAAGGGATAGTAGCTTCCTCCCTCAGAGAGCAAGTTTACTTGTACAAGCAATGGTAAATTGCAGTTGCTGAGTTTCAAGGAATTACTTCAATTCATTACCCTCAACCTAAACTTTGGGATTTTTTAAAATGTACACCGTATGTAATTTCTAATACTGCCACTGTCCTTGGACTTATAGCTACAGTTACGGTTGCTACAGTAGCAAGAGTAGCTTTAAGTCAAAGTATTCTAAATGCTGAATTTCATACAAGACTGGCAGCAAAATACGCATCATTTATGGAGTCAACAAGGTAAAATAGAAAAATTGTTTCTCAGGTATATGAATTGCAACAATCTGTAAAATGGCTAGGAGAATAAACTGTAGCATTAGAATATAAAAATTCACTTAAATGTGATTACAGTTACAACCATTTCTGTGTGACCCCAGCAGAATACAATTGTAGTGAAATAGAGTGGCAAAAAATAAAAAATCATCTGTATGGTTTCAGAGGTAATATGTCTATTGTTGTTAAGTGCCGTCGAGTCGGTTCTGACCCATAGTGACCCTATACAGGGTTTCCGAGGCTGTAAATCTTTGCGGGAGTAGAAAGCCTCATCTTTCTCCCATGGAGCGACTGGTAGTTTTGAACTGCTGACCTTAAGGTTCTCAGCCCAATTCGTAACCACTACGCTAGTATGTCTATAGATATAAAGAAATCAGAAGCTCAGATGAATCATACCTTTAAACAGTATATTCAAATTAATCATGTTTCTAATGTAGCTGACACATTTCTTCAAGCCATTCAGGGATTTAATCCTAAGAATTGGTTTCATAATTGGGAAAGCTACATATGTTGGACATGTTATCAGTCTCTGGAGAAGGACATCAACTTTGATAAACTAAAGGGTCATCAGGCAAGATGGAGTAAGACATTGGCAGCAACAGTGGGCTCAAACATAGAAGCAATAGTGCAGATGGCACAAGCGAGGCTAGCCAGTGTTTCATTCGGTTGTGCCTAGAGCCATTATAAGTTGGAACAAAAATATGGGTTCTAAATTTTAAAAAAGTTTGAATGACCAGTGGTTTCTACATGCACAATTTGAATATCCTGATATTGTGATAAGAAAGTGATTAGCTACAAAACACCTACAAACAAAAGATGCCTTCTTCTTAATGAATAAATTGTGTTGTGCAACAAAAAAGAGAAAGAGGAAGACCCCCAATGAAATAATTTGACACAGTGACTGCAACAATGGGCTCATATATAACAACACTTGTGAGGATGGCACAAAATCTATTGTACATAGAGTTGCTATGAGTCAGAACTTGTTCAAAGGCACCTATCAATAACAACAAATCACAACTGTCTTTCACTGTGTGTTTACAATATGCCAAACCCTTTAATAAATGTGTCTCAATTGATCTTCACCACAACCTATTGGCGAGCATTTATTTATTTTCATGGTTTTACAAAAGGAAAAACAGAGACTCATATATTGTAAAAAGTGACCCACACTGAGTTAATTGAAGGTGAGATTCAAATTCAGGCAAATATAACTCCAAGGTCTATGGAACTAACAACCTTGCCTCTCTATGGATATAGACCATCAGTTTTGTTTAAGAACAAGTTTAATCTCTCAAATTCATAGTTTATGCATGTGTAAAATGCATACAAATTGAATATAGCCAAGAAGTCATTCTGAATATTTAATGAGCTCATTCAAAAATAGTATTTAAACATCTGCCTCTGAGCCAATTCTGTCTCATAGGGACCCCATGTATGTCAAAGTAGAACTGTACTCAACAGGGTTTTCAATGACTGATTTTTTTGAAGTAGACCATCTGATCTTTCTAAGATATCTTGGGATGGACTCATATCTGCAGCCTTCTGGTAAGCATCCAAGCTTATTAACTGTTTGAACAACCCAGGTAAACTTATATATAAATAGGCTCCAAATAATAACTACTGGACTGTGAACTACAAGGTCTGCTATTCCAGCTTGCTAGCCACTCCATGGGAGAAAGATATGGCTTTCTGCTCCTATGAAGATTTAAAGAGCTTCGGAAACCCTCTACAGGGTTGCTATGAGAACCAACTTGATGACACTTAACAACAACAACATTGCTATCATTAGGCAAACCATACTCCCTTTCAATTGTTTGCTGATTAAATGAATACATACATCTTAGCATGATTCTGATAATAAATACAATAAAAAAGGAATTATGTATATAAACTGAATGTGATTATAGAAACTTTCAAACTATGTTTGTGCCAGGAAAAAAATTAATTTAATTTAACTCAATCATGTGAGAAGTTACTGCTCAAAACTAATAACACAATTAAATGAGTCAAGTCTATTACACTAGTGGCATTGTATGATAAGCAAAGGACTACAAGGTCAGTTTGAACTGCACAGTTGGTAGTTCACAACAACCCATCACTTCTGGGAAACTGGAACTGATTCGATGGCACTTAACAACAATAAAAGTTATAAACTGGCTTACTGACAAATATAGAAACCTCAAACTTTTCTAGAGCTTCATATATTTTGAAGTTTGTTCATAACTCTGTACTTCCCTGAATCTGACCACCACCCTGTGAGTAGGTCAAGCAAGCACTGTCTTGCTTTACACAAAGAAACTAGCAAACTTTGCTTGCTAACAAGAAAACCTTGCTGCAGATATCTTGTGAGACTAGTAGATGTTCTTATCTTTCATCTTGGGCCTATTCTTCAATCCAAACTGGAGCTCTAAATTTGCTGTTCTGTTCACACACAGGAGCACTGGACTGCTAATCACAAGGTCAGCAGTTCAAACCTACCAGCTACTCCTTGGAAACACTGCACATGATCCCTATGAGCTCTCAAGGGCATTTAACAACAACCACAAGATTCACAGGTTACTGTTGTTAGCATGACTAGTTGTTGTCTTCAGCCTTGACTCATGGTGATCCCATGCAGAATTAAATAAGATTCTGTCTGGTCCTGTGTCATTCCCATCATCAGTTGTGGATCAGGCTGTAATGATCTTTAGGGTTTCATTGGTTGAATTTTGGAAATCAGTCTCCAGGAATTTCTCCATAGTCTGTCTTAATCTGGAAGCTGCAATGAAACCTGTTCAGCATCAATAGCAACACAAAAGTCTCTACTGACAGCTGGTTGGTAACTGCACATATGGTGCATTGGCCAGGAATCCAACCAAGATCTCCCACATGCAAGGTGAGAATTCTACCACTGAACCACCTTTGTCCCATGTTGCAACCAGTAATGGCCATGTTGTGGTTGTTTTGTTAACTGCTTTCAAGTCAGTTCCAACTCATAGCAACCCTATATAGGGTTTACAAGTAGCAGCTGGGGAACTTGAACCAAGCTTGCAGTCTAGCGCACTAACCCTCAGCACCACACCAACAATACAGCATAATTAAACTATTATTAAACAATAAAAATTTCAAGTTGTTTAAAATGATCCACATTAACTGAGTTACACACTTTTTAATGTGCTTTGGATACCTATGCCTCCTCCCTTGTAACTTGTTCTTAAGGAAGAAATGGTCTACACTGTCCGTGGCAGAATCCCGGAAAAGCAGAAGGGAAAGCAGGAGGCACAATGATTCTGGGTCCAACTCCGAATGGGATGGGACAGCCAGGAGTGTTTTCATGTCTATTAAAGAAAACAATAGTGATAATCCCTATCAGACTCCATTTATTTTGATACATCACTTGTCAGTTGGAAGCATTTAGGCAGTCATCTTGGTTAAACTAAAATTAAACCTTAAGTTGATGAAAGCTCCTTCAAGACATTCAGTAGGATGAAAGTGAAGAAATCATGAGAAAGCAGATAATTAATAAGAGTTTACTCTTTCTACATTTAGAAAAGTCCTACATATATTCAGAAAAACAGTAATTTGCTAAAAGAT
Source organism: Chrysochloris asiatica (assembly GCF_000296735.1). Classification (NCBI taxonomy): domain Eukaryota; kingdom Metazoa; phylum Chordata; class Mammalia; order Afrosoricida; family Chrysochloridae; genus Chrysochloris; species Chrysochloris asiatica. The sequence continues at coordinate 4,650,155 of NW_006408641.1, forward strand.
TTGGGAACTTCAATTACTGCTATAATCATGTTATAAGGGTAGCAGTGTGGTTATTCCTTATGGGAAAAGTCCAGCTGAAAAATTATTTTTTTCAATAATTCAATTCAGTCAAACTAATTGTTCAGACTTTTACTACAAATTATATTTTATCAGAAAAATTCAAATTCCTAAAACCAAATGATTGCATTTTCCATATTCTCCTCTGGTCCTGTCTTTCAGTGTACATATGGTAACAGTGCTATACAATTTTGGTTCCTACCTTTTTAGTTCATCACTAGATTGCAAGGGCTTTCACAGTCTTTGGTTTTGAGTAGACTGTTTTCTTCATATACAACATCATTCCATCTTTTGTTAATCTGTCACAACTGTCTTTGCTTTTTCAAGAAAGCATAACTACCTTTGTGAAAATTTCCCTAATTCACCCTTAAACGTTATTCAATCCTTCTTTTATGCTCCTATGATTTTGTATATATCTCTAAAATTACTGTTATCTAGGGACAAAAAATAACTTCCAATAATTCAATAATGCCTATGTTATATCCATATCATTGTTGTTGTTGTTGATAGCCATTGAAACTGTTCCGATATAATGACTCTGTAAGGCTTCCAAGGAATGGCTGGTGGATTTGATCTGCTGACCTTGTGGTTAAGTACTTATTCTATAGCATCACACCAGGGCTCTCATCCATGCTACTAGCTGTTTGAATAGAATTTAGGATTGGGTTTGTTTTATTTGGGGGAGTTTTATGATCATGATTTCATCCTTCATCCCTATTAATTAGGCTAGTAACATGCTTAGTACTCTATTCTACTTTTGAATAGTGCCTAAGGTCTTAGAGGCTTGAAAGCAGCCATCCAAGCAAGGCATAATTTGTCTCAACTCACCTAAAGCCACAGAGAAAGAAAGAAAGTCACATACCAAATAAGGCGATGGCATGTGTGGTTAATTGCCTCCAGGAGCAACTGCCCCCTTTGCCAAGAGATTCCACTGCCATTACTGAATATTTTGATGAAAGATTCTATATAAGAATACTAATCAAATGTTGGGAAACAAAATAGAATTTCAATTTCTCATGAACTTCATGCTTCCTGGAGTCATGAAGATCAAATTAATTCCTAAAACTATGGCCCTGCGATCATCTTTGAAACATAAACCATAACTATTGCTTAAAACAAAGCAATCATTTGGCTTAAAACTAGTAAATAATAATAATAAAGAGGAAAGAAAGAAAAAGAATATCTCCCTTGAGCATTATATTCTTTTAAGAATTGTCTATATCAATATGGATCTAACTAGGAGAGTTAAGGACCAGTGAGCTTTTGTTAAGGCAGAAGAAATAATGTATAACATGGGTGTGAGAATGGTTGCACAATTCAAAGATTGAATCGATATCAATAAATGATCCATATGCATACTCTTGAGTGTGGCTGTGCATATTCTCAACAACAATTCAAAAATAAATTAATTTCAGTAATGGCTCAAATTTCATTCAATTTTAGGAAACAAAGCAAAGTTTTGGTAATTAATTCCATGCTATCAATAACACCAGACGTTATTGCAAATGTTATTGTTTTCTGAGTGATAACATTTCATTTTGAGATAAAATACATTTTGTGGCAAATACAAATACAAACACGTGGAGAGCACATGTTTATAACAAGAACACTAAAGAAACAAGTACCAATTTAGAAGACCTATGTAGATAAAATGGACAAACGTTGCTTGCTGGAAGTCAAGAGGACTTAAAATACTTATTGATGAAGATCAAAGACTATTCAGCCTTCAGTATAGATTACACTTCAATGTAAAGAAAATGAAAACCCTCACAACTGGATCAATAAATAGCATCATGATAAACAGAGAAAAGATTGAAGTTGTCAAAGACTTAATTTTGTTTGAATCCACAATCAACATTCACTGAAGTAGTTGTCAAGAAATTAAGTGACATATTGCATTAGGCAAGTATGAATCCAAAAATGTCTTTAAAATGTTAAAGAGCAAAATGGTTACTTCGAGGACTAAGGTAAGTCTGGCCTAAGCCATATAATTTTCAACTGGCTCACAAGCATGTGAGAGTTGTCAAAGGCAATGAATAAGGGAGATTGGAGAAGAATGAATGCATTTGAGTTATGGTGTTAGAGAAGAATAATGAACGTGCAATGAATTGCACCAAGAATAAACAAATCTGTCTTGAAAGTACAGCCAGAATTCTCCTTGGAAGCAAGGTTGGTGAGACTTTGTCTCTCTTTATTTGGACATGTTGTAAGGAAAGAGTGTAAGTTCCTGGTGAATTACTTGGTAATTCATGCTTGGTAAAGCGGAGGATCAGAAAAGCAGAGGAAGACCCTCAATGAGATGAACTGACACAGTGGCTACAACAGTAGACTCAGACCTATCAGTGACTGTGAGAATGGCACAGGACCAGGCAGTGTTGTGTGTTCAATTGTGCATAGTGTCCCTCTGAAGTGGAATCAACTCAATGGCTCCTAAGTACAACAACAACATGACAAAAAGGTATTTGCAATTAGTTGTGTATAGATCATTCTAATTTATGTATATATCCTGCTAGAGTAACTGAATTGCAAAGTATTTGTCATAATCTTAATTTATCTCTTTGACACAACACAATAAAATTTTAGAAATGTTTTAGCCTTTGAAGCATTACTTTGCAAATGAACTTTGTTGTTGTCTTTCCTGACAACATGTCCAAAGTGTAAGAGAAGAGTTCCTGAAGAAGGCCATCAGACTTGGTAAAGTGGAATGTCATCACAAAAGAGGAAGACCCTCAATGAGATTAACTGACACAATGACAGCAACTATGTGCTCATATACAACAATTTTGAGGATAATACAGGACCAGGCATATCACAGGTTGTTAGTGAATTTTCCTCCAATCCTGGTGCCATGTTCTTCTTCATATAATCCAGTTTTTCAGATTATTTGCTTGAATAAATTTGGGGAATGATACAACCCTGATGCACACTTTATCCTAAGATTAAATCATTCAGTACCCTCTTGTTCTATTTTAACGGCTGCTTCTTGGTCTATGTACAGGTTTCCTGTGACCACATTTAAATCATTGGGCATTTCTATTCTTTGCAAAGTTTTCCATAGCTTGTTATGATCCACATAGTCTAATGTCTTTGTATAATTAATACAGGTATATATAACCTCTTTCTGGTATTCTCTGCTTTCAGCTAAGACCCAACTGACATTAGCAACAGTTTCTTTCATCCCAAATCCTCTTCTTAATCCAGCTTGAATTTCTAGCAGCTCCCTATCAATGAACTGCTGCAAGAGTTTTAAATTATCTTCAACAAAAACTTAGTTGCATGTGATATTAATAATAATGTACAATGGTTTCCATATTACATTGAGTCACCTTTCTTTGGAATGGGCACAATTGCTGGCCAGGTGACTGTCCTGAAAATTTCTTGGCATAGATTTCCAGTCTACTGAAACATTTCAATATATATACCATACACCATTGGAGCCTTGTATTTTCTCAATATCTTCAGTGTAGTTTGAACTTTTTTCAATACCATTGGTTATTGATCATATGCTATCTCTCAGAAGGGTTAAACAATGACCAATTCTATTTGGTATGGTGACTCTGTGTATTACTTTCATCTTCTTTTAATGTTTCCTGCATCATTGAATATTTTGACCGTCTGCTGCATGTAGTCGATATATTACAACCTAAGGCTTGAATTTATTTTTCACTTCTTTCAGCTCATTCTTTCCTTTTGGTTTTCTGACTCCAGAGCTTTGCAAATTGCATTATAATACTTAATTTTGTCTTCTTAAGCTGCTCTTTGAAATTTTCTATTCAGCTCTTTGACTTCATCACTTCTTCCATTTACTTTAGGGTCTCTATATTCAAGAGCAGTTTCAGAGTCTCCTCTTACATCTATTTTGGTATTTTCTTCTTTTCTGTATTTTTAATGGCCTTTTGCTTCTTCATATATGATGTTCTAAATGTCATCCCACAAATCCTCTGGTCTCCAGTAATTTATTATTATTATTATTATTATTCAGGTGGGGCATACTTCAGTCTCCTATAATGGTATGATTTTTTTTGTTGTTGTTAAATTATCTAGGTTTTGGTTGTATTTTGTTAAGAATCAATTGGAAATGTTTAATCAAATTATTCAACAAATGGAGCATCAAAATCACTAGCTTTTGAATCTTCTAATGAGTTTGTGTTATTAAAAATAGAAAATTACTTCTACTCATGCAAGAAAGAAATTCAGTAAGTTAAACAATGAAATATCAAGTAGTGTATAAGATTTAATCTTATTGTATAATTAATTTTTGAAACCTCTCCATGTGCAAAAAATAGTCTTTTGTTGGAGTGTCTATTTTTAGTGGAAAGGAATGAAAATTTATAACATAAACTAGATGATCAAAAGTTAATTTATGAATTTGTCTTATTAAAATATTCACTGAAGAAAGTTTCAATGAAAAAAGCCATATCAGTTAATGTATTTGAGCTGTATTTACACAATTCACACAAAAGTCAAATTGAGACGTAAAGTGGTATTTTATTTTTATTTCTATTTTTTAAATTTATTTACTAATATTGCTAGGTATCGATGTTGTACTATCCAACCAGACTTCTTCCTCAATAATTCACTTAATCATATCTTAAAATTTTCTGATAAGTTTTCTACTTTTTAAAAAAGTATTTGCAGGGTTTCCTTGCATTTTCTAGACATGACTTTGCGTTGTTTTTATATAATGTAAATTTCACATCCCAGCCATCTGTAATCCATCTGTTACCAGTGTCTATGTTATCTTTCGTTAGGCAGAAATCCTTATTATTGATATATACTCACAGCTATTGATTTTTCATTTTGTGGGTTATGTCTTTGGGGTTTTAAACATAAGGAAAAAATCCTCACATTTTCTTCCCTTGAATTTTTTTTTAATGTTTACCTGTGTTTTATTGACTATGGAATGGTATTCGAGTATACATCATAACAAACTATAAATAACATCATGAGGAATGGGAATTCCAGAACACTTATTTGTGTTTATGCAGAATTAAGGGGTACTCGTTAGACCAGTAAATCTATACAACTCTGAAGACAGTGTTTTCATTCCTCTAACATTTTCTGATGAAGTCTATGTTTCACAATTTATACCACATCAAAACAACAATTTTATCATGCTCCAGTCAGTCAGATTGTGTTCATTTTATATGTTTGTAGCTTTGGGAACCAGAAGTTCTAAGGGGCAATATCAGAGCTGTAGGGTGGATGGATAAGTTTCCCAATGATTTCTGGTAGGATAGCCCTTACTACCCTTAAAAAATAAGCAAATGCTTTGCTGTAATGGAAAAAACTCCTCAGCAAAACCCTCCTGATCATTTTCTCACCATTGCAGTTTTCAGTTTTTTTAAAACTTCTTCATAATAAGCCCCCATGAATATCCTGTGATCTTTGAGAAAACCTACCAAGGTTACCGGTTTGGAATCCCCTATAAACAGTGGTTATAAACTCTTTGCCTTGAATTTAACTCACCCAACAGTTCCCTTATTAGGCACTATTTTGATTGGATATTATAGACTAAGGCATGATTATTATGAAGAGAACTTATCTGCAACCATCCACTAATCACAGAGCTGTGTTTAAACATGGTTTGTTAGGAATAAACCATGTGTGTGAACTGAAAACCTAGCAGCAATACTTTTGTTTTTCAGACTTATTAGACCTAGACCTGTAGTTAACAAGCAAGCCCAATAATAGCACCATGGTTAGACTCTAGCCTGGTTTTCTCCCAAGCCATCATTTTTTTTTTTTTTTTTTTTTACAACATATTAAACAAACAAGGAGGTCAAAATTCTCTCATACACCTCATGGGATCTTTCTATACACTTACTACTACTAAGCCTCGTTTCAAACAGCTGAAAGTTTTGAAGATGAACTCATGAACTCAATTTAAATTAAGTCAAATATAAAGAACTCACAATGAATAGTTGTCCAAGCAGAGCCCACTGTCTTAAGTCATCAGCACTCCCCCTAAAAACTCTTAGAATTGCACTTTGAATCAACTGACTCAGCATACACTCTAGAATTGTCAAAATATAGAATAGATAAACTAAAAAATAATTCCTAACTCCAGAAGCTGTGATTATGGGGGTGGGGGGGGGGAATCACACAAAAACGAATGTAAATTTAAGAGATCTCTCCCTTTGTTTCAAAGAAATCTTTTGTAAAAATATATATAATTTTTATAGACAAATACAATTATAAGCTGTTATTTTTTCAAAATTGATATTCCACGTTTATAACTGTAATAATTATTAAGTATTCTTGGCCATAACTAGGCTAATATACTCAAACCAAGGCAAAGGGGAAGAGGCAGAAAAGTCCTGACCATTTGGACTTTCTATTCATCAAGGACCATACCTGGGAAAGCTAATTAGAGAGAACATTGCTTCCCTTCACACTCTGTTGTACAGTATTGAGGTTTCTAGTCAGAGCTTACTACTTGTAGCTTACATTCATTTTACAAAAGTCACCGACAATGTTAATGAATCTTTTTCAACACTATAGCAAGTTAATGAATTCAGTGGGCACGTTTAATGAATTCTATGACTAGCCACTCTTCTAGATGAAGAAATTAAGCCTTTCCACCCTACCATCTTCACTAACCTCAAAGTCCTCCGTTGCTTCCCTTTGCCTGTTGTTGAAATGGAACTTTTCTCCTTTCTTACAGTGACTCTTCCTGGAAGGACTGCTTTTCACATGTACTTATTTCTGTTTGTCATATTCCTCTTGCCAACTTGTTTTTTTCTAGTTTAGGTTGCTAGAATAGCACTCTTGGAGGTTACAGATTGGGCAGCTTGATGTCCAACTTCATAAATACATTTAATTTCACAGCAGAAGTTAATGATTTTGGTGGCTGGAGTTTGTTCAAAGTCGATTATTGCACTTACAAGCCTATCTAATTAGATATGCCAAACCAGCTCCTACTCCAGCAACACCTACAAAAGCCAGCAGCACATTTTGATGCCGCCTTCTAGGTCCTCTACATGGAAGAACTCCACAAACCCATCCCAGCCTCTTTGTTTGACTAACCAGGCCCGTTTTGTCCTTACAAGAACATCTGTGATACTTTCAGCTAATGGTTCTATGCAGCTTCTTGGTTTATGCTCATCAAGTGTCTTTGAGACATTTATTTCAACTTTGAAGGGCAAGATCTTCCCTTGAATTTTTATTTTTACTTTTCACATTTGGAGTTTTTGTTCCTGAAAAGGAATTCACCTTGGTATGCCATGTGTGAATTCAACTTTATCTTTTATATATAATGTGATTTCATCTCTTTAGTCCAAGCTACTGATTTGTGGAGTCATGTTGGTCATACATGTAAATGTCAGTCTAAAGGAGCCCTGGTGACACACTGGATCAGATGGCTAACTGATAAACCCACAGTTTTAACGCACATCAGGTGCTTTGTGGGAGGAAGAGGAGAGAAACTGCTCCCTTAAATATTATGGTCATGGGAACCCTATAGAGTAGTTCTACTGTGCCCTACAGGGTCATTATGAGTCAGAATCAACCCGATGGCAGTGGGTATATGTAAGTCTATTGTTATGGTCTCTTTTATTCCATCAATGTATTTGTCTATTTCTGTACTAATACCATGCTTCTTTATCACAATAATGTATAATATGCTAGTATGTCTTCTTGTCTGGTACAACAAGCCCCATACTTTGTTCTTTTCTTTCAAAATTGACCTAGTTATTTGGGAACTTTTTGCATATATATATATATATAGTTTAGCATATTTGCTGGAAATTTATGTTATTCCATCATATATATGGTATACATTTCCATTTATTTAGGTATTCTTAAATATGTCTTTTTAAAACTTCATAGCTGTTATTGTTTTAGTTCCCTAATAAGAATGTAATTTTGTGAAGGTAATTTTTGTTGACGGATATCTAACTATTCTTAACATACCCTGCATCTGATAACCTTTCAGAATATTTTACTTGGTTCTAATAATGTCCGTAGAATCTATTGGATTCTTTACATTGTTGTTGTTTGATTCCATCTGGTCAGTTCCGACTTGTAGTGACACCGTGCGCAATGGAGTAAACACTGCCCATCCTGTGCCATCCTCACAGTTCATGACTAAGGCTATTGTTGCTGTCACTGTGTCACCCATCTTGTTGGGATCTTCCTCTTTTTCATTGACCCTCCACATGTCCTTCTCCAGGGTCTAGTCCTTCCTGACAGTATGTCCAAAGTACAAGAGATGAAATTTTGCCATCCTTGTTTCTAATAAACAATCAGGCCATACTTATGCCAAAACAGATCTGTTGGTTCTTCTGGTAATTTAAGTGCATTAATTCGTTCTTCACCAACACCATAATTTAAATGCACCAATTCTTCTCTGGTCCTCTTTATTCATTGTTCAGCTTTCACATACATATGTCATTGTTAAGTGCCTTCAAGTCTGTTTTGACTCATACTTACCCTGTATAGGGTTTCTGAACCACTGATCTTGTGGTTCAAACCAACCTTGCAGCCTAGCACATTAACCTGCAGTGCCACACCAGGATTCCACATATGAAGTTATTGAAAATACCATGGCTTGGGTCAGGTGCACCGTAGTCCTCAAAGTGATCTCTTTGCTCTTTAACATTTTAAAGAGGTCTTTTGCAGCTGATTTGCCTAATACAATAAATCACTTGACTTCTTGTCTGCTGTTTCTGTGAGCATTGATTTTGTATCCAAATTTTCTTTGACAACTTCAATCTTTACTCTCTTTATCATGATGTTATATATTGGTCCATTTGGGAGGGTTTTCATTTTCTTTATGAGGTACAATCCATAATGAAAGCTGTAGCCTTTGTTCTTCATTAGTAAAAATTGCAAGTCTATCTATGTAGACAAACATATCGTCAGGGAATAAAATGCTGTCTTTTTCCTTTTAATTGTTACACTTTTTCATTTTCATTTCTTATTTAGTTAACTAGGACTTCTAATAGTATGCTAAATGATCATGGTGATAAAAGACCATGCTCTTGTTCTTTATCTGATATGAATGAAATATATCCTAAGTTTCTCTATTAGCTGTTTGTGTAGAGATTAGCAAGTTAAAGAAATTGCCTTCTTGATACAGTTTTCTAAGTATTTTTATAATGAATAACTTTCAAATTTCATTTAATTTTCTTATGTTTTCCTTTTCTTGAGGAAAACATGTTTTTTTAAAAGTCCATTAATATAAAGAATTATATTAATAGATATTTCCAAGCATTCTTAGATTATTGAAATCAATCTAATGTATTTATTTTTAATATGATGTTACATTTATTTAACTATAATTTTATTTTGGAGTCTTGATGTGGCACTATAGGATAAGCACTAGACCACAAGTTCGTTTGAACCACAAGGTGAGTGGTTTAAAATCACTAGCACCTCTTGGGAAACCCTGTACAGGATTGCAATGAGATGGAACTGACTCCACAGCACTTATTTCCCTGAGTAATGAAGGCAAACAATAAATACAAAATTCATGTGAACATGTATAATTTAGAATTTGACCAACCAGTAGTCATAAAATACAAGCATGAGAACACAACTAGTATCCTTTGTTCCAAGTATCACTGTTTTGGCATCTTCTCTGCACTCAGGGAAACTTCGTCTTAAATATTTAAGTGGAGATTATTGAAAGGATAACCACATTAGCACCTGATAGGGAAAAAGAAATGCTCACAATCATCTGTATTTTGTGAGGCCCTGTTAAAAATGACCTCTGACACTAAAAAGGCAGTTTCTAAATCCTTACTCCCAAGAAATATACAGTAGTAGAGTAAGAGCGATCCACTGTCAAAAGACAATAACAATGATAAAAATACAGTTTATCACTGCTAAGAATATTCAAGGTACAATTGGAGCAGAAGAGATTTACAGCCTAGACAAGGGGATCATGGAAACTTTATATCAGAAAAGATACTAGTAATTATCAATACAACTTGATTGCATGTTTGATCAATTTCAGACTGAAGAAGTTGATAAAAAGTCTTCCTCATCACTGGTTTTAGTGGTTGGTGTGTAAATTCGAATAACAGTAGTATTAACTGGTCTTCCTTGTAGGTGTGTGGATATTATCCTATCACAGCTAGCATTATGCTTCAAGCTACATTTTGAAACGTTCTTTTTGATGATGAATGCAATGCTATTCCTCTTCCAACTTGTTGTCAGCATAGTGAACCATATGATTATCAGATTCAAAATTACCGATAACAGTCCATTTTAGCTCAGTAATGCCTAGGATATTGACTTTTGTGTGTTCCAATTCATTTTTGACAATTTCCAATTTTACTAGCTTCATATTTCATACATTCTATGTCCTGAATATTAATGGATTCTTATAGCTGGTTCTCCTCCTTTTGAGCTGTGTCCCATCAGCAAATGAAGGTCCCGAAAGCTTTACTCCATGCAGCATCATGATCAACGTTACTTTGAGGAAGCAGCATTTCCCAGTCTCATTGTGAGTGCCTTACAACCTGAGAGGTTCATCTTCTAGGACTATGTCTGACAATATTCTGTTGCTCTTCCTAATGTTTTCATATTCAATATTCTGGTGTTATCCGGCAGGCTTCCACTGCTACTCATAAAGTTTTCAATGGCTAAATTTGCAGAAGTAGTCACCTCTCCTTCTTCCTATTCTGTCTTAGTGTGGAAGCTCAGCTAAAAGATGTCCACCCTGGGCTAGCCTTTGTTGTTGTTGTTAAGTGCCAATGAGTCAGCTCCAACTCACAGTGACTCTGTATAGGATTTCTGAGGAGTGACTGATGAGTTTGAACCGCCAACCTTGAGTTTCAAACTGACCTTATAGGTCAGTGTATTATCCTGTAGCACCACATCAAGACCCTGCTGATATTTAAAATACTGGTGGCATAGCCCCCAACATCATAGCAGCATACAATCTACCACAGTATGACAAAATGACAGATGAGAAATTATAGTTTCACATTTTGATCTTTTTGTTTAGTAAAGGTTTCTATGATTTAGTAGCAATACTTTTGTACTTTTCCTCATATTTTTTGCAGTTGTTGGATGGAATGTTTTGCATGTGTCTATGTGGTCCCATTGTTTATTGTGTTTTCTAGACTTTTTGTATAGTTGTTGAGTTTATCTGTAGTTACTCTTTCCTTAATTGTAAGTAGCATATTAAAGTCATCTACTGTTATTAGGGAGTCCTGGTGTGAAACTGTAGAACAAGCACTGGACTGGTAACCCTAAATTCTGCAGTTCAAACCCACCAGCTGTTTCTTGGAAATTCTATACAGTGTCATTATGAGTTGGAAATGATTCAACAGCATGTAACAGCAACTATTATTGGGGGGTTATGTATTTCTCTTTATATATTTGATTGATGTATTTTGGGGGCTCCTTCATGATATAAATAGATATTTCATATGGTCATTTCATCTCATTAAATTTACCATTTAATCAATATATATAAGCCCTTCCTTGTCTCTTTTGCTTTTCTTTTACTTGAAGTTTGTTTTATCAGTAATTAGCTTTGCTCCTCCTATATACTCGGTTCCATTTCACTGATGTATGTTTTTCCATCCTTTGATATTTTTCGCTTGTCTTTATCTTTTTGTCTTCATTGTGTCTCTTATATACAACATAAGGATGGGTAATATTTTCTTATCCATTCTGCTACTCTCTGCCTCTTGATTAGTGCATTTGATCTGTAAATATTCAGTATCATTATCAATAGGTATGAATTAACTGCTGTCATCTAGTATGTGTGTGTGTTTGTAGTTTGCTGTTCATTGTTTCATTCATCAATATATTTTTCTGTGCTGACTTTATTTTCTTTACATATTTAATTGTTTGCTTTGTTGCTGTTATTTTAGTATTTACTGAGACTTTATGATTTTTACAAGAAATCTCATTAGTCTCCTTCAATATTGTCACATCATTTATTAGCTTCCTAAGTTTTAAACAGTCATTTCTACCATAGCATCGTTTTGACTTTTTCTCTATTTGTAAGTTCTGGAACTAAATAAATTATTTCATCTTTTAGCTACTCTAATGTATGAATTAACATCTCTTGTTCCCTATTTTCAATGTTGTAGGTTTACTTTCTTTTTGATAGTTCCATATCTGGGTTGATTTCTCGATGATGTTGTGTGTCTTTATCTCTAGTGGCTGCCCAACATTGTTGATGATCTATCTGAAGGACACCATTTAGAATTTCTTGTATTTTGGTCTGGTCTGTACAAATTCCCTTATTTCTGTTTCCCTGGAAATGGCCTATCTGAGTGACAATTTTGTTAGATACATAATTCTAGACTGGAATTCATTTTCTTTCAGACTTTTATATATGTCATCCCACTTTCTTTTTGCCTCATTTCTGCCAACAAATCAGAGCTTAGTCTTACTGGTTCTCCTTTGTAGGTAGCACTTTATTTTTCCATAGCAGATTCAGGATTCTTGCTTTGTTTTTTGGTTTTGCAAAGGTTGATTATCATAAGTCTTGGTGGTTTGTTTAAGGTGTCTATCATATTTGGAGCTGTTGAGCTTCTTGAATGCATATCTTCTCATCTTTCATAATATTAAGGGACTTTTCTTCCAACAAATCAAAAAGTCATCCACAATTATCTCTCTGCTTGCTTTCTTTCACTCTTTCTTTCTTTTGATCTCTTGCTGTTCTGCAATTTCAAAACCATGTAAGTTATTCCTTTTGATGATTTCCCACATAACTTTTAAGTTTTCTTCATTTGTCATTGTTGTTATTCTTTTTTTCTGATTGTTCCTCTAACAGATTTGTATTAAGAGATTTTACTTCAATCTCACAAATTCTGTCTTCCATTGATTCAATTCTTCTTTGTCCTTCCAATGTGTTAGCGATTTCTGAAATTTTTGTATTAATCTTATGAATTTCTATTTGCTGTTTTGCCATTTACTTTGTTACTTTGTTCTTTATATATTTTTTCATTATTCTTCTACAGTTTTGTCTCTTTTTTACCTTGATTTTGTCAATGGTTTCCTCAAACTGTTTCTTAATTCATGGAAGGTACCTAATATAATTCTTCTGGATTCCTTTTCAGGTAATTCAAAAAGCATTTCCTCCTCCAGAAGATTTTCTGCCCCTGTATTTTGTTCACTTGCTTAAATCATCTTGTTCTATGTTGTTGTATGTTGTTTGAAGTTGTTTGTTGTCTCCAAGACATTGTAGAATTGTATTAAGTTTTTGGTTGTATGTTGGTTTGCTTTACCAACATTTTTTGTTTTGTTTTAATATCGCTGGGAAATAGAATGGTGTTTTAGTCTGATAGTTAGTTTGGGAACACTGGAGTTCTCATCGCTTCTCTGCGAGTAGATTTGATAGAGGGTAAGCAGTAACCTCTGATCACTTATCATGAAGAGCAGCTGAGGACAGTCTATGCAAGCTTTAGCCAACATATGTTTACAATCCAGGGGAGCTGGTGCAGGTAGTGGCACTTGTTCAGCAAGTGTGGCAGCAGGTGTGGTGGGTATGGCAGGGTAGGACTGTGGGCTCCTGATTGCTGAGGAAAGAGAGGCAAAAAAGATTGTGCTCCTGAGGAATCTATACCTGGACCAAGAGGCAGTTGTTTGAACAGATCATGGGAACATTGAATGGTTTAAAATTAAGAAAAGTGTGCAACAGGGTTGTATTGTTTCACCATACTTATTCAATATATGACAAACAAATAATCCGAGAAGCTGGGTTTTATGAAGGAAAGCATGGCATCAGGATTGGAGGAAGACTCATTAACAACCTGCGATATGCAGATGATACAACTTTGCATGTTGAAAGTGAAGAGGGCTTAAAATATTTACTGATGAAGATCAAAGACCACAGCCTTCAGTATGAATTGCATCTCAATAAAGAAAACAAAAATCCTCACCACTGGACCAATAAACAACATTCTTATCAGTGGAGAAAAGATTGAAGTTGTTAAGGACTTCATTCCTCTTGGATCAACTATCAACACTCATGGAAGCAGCAGTCAAGAAATCAAACG
>NW_006408641.1:4665866-4666443 GCF_000296735.1 Chrysochloris asiatica
GGGGTTCTCAACAGGCTCTCACAGAGAATGGAGAGGGCAGAAGCTTATGACCTCTCTTCAGAATCAAAAAACAAGACCGCAGGGAGAGGTAGAAAAAAAATTAAAAGAAGAACGAAACAAGATAGGAGAAAAAGAAGAAGGAAAACAGAAAAATAATTTAGGCAATAAAAAGAAAAGGTACAGAGCCCTGGGAAAGTGCTGGCCTCCCAATACAGCTGCAGGGGAAGGCAGGACTAACTCTGCAGAAGCACACAATGTCAACCAAGCAGGGGAAAGGTCAGGCTCCACTAGCCACACGGGTGGTGAAGAGAAGGATGCCCACTGTGTGGAATCCCTTGTTAAATTCTGTCAACTTGGCTCTGACTCATAGAGACCCTGCAAGGATTTCTGAGGCTATAAACCTTTACAGGAGCAGAAAGGCCCATCTTTCTCCCATATTATATACATATGTATGTATATATAAATAATGGACTCCAGGACTCCATAAATATGAATAACCATATAAAAATGCTCATGTATTTTTATATATAATTATATATGGTTGCTTGTGTGCCATGCATTCAGTTCTGATTCATAT
>NW_006408641.1:4675238-4682909 GCF_000296735.1 Chrysochloris asiatica
TTGATGCTTTTGAGTTATGGTGTTGGAGGAGAATATTGAAAGTACCATGGGCTGCCAAAAGAACAAACAGATCTGTGTTGGAAGAAGTGAAGCCAGAGTGCTCCTTGGAGGCCAGCATGGCCAAACTTCATCTGTCATACTTCAGACATATTGTCATGAGGGACCAGTCACTGGAGAAGAATATCATGTTTGGTAGGGTGGAGGAGAAAAAGAGGAAGATCCCAGCTAGATGGATTAGCAAAGGGTCAGCATCAATGGGCTCAATTGTGGCAACAATCGTGAGGTTGGCCCAGGACTGCGCAGTGTTTCGTTCTGTTGTGCAAAGAGTCGCTATGAGTCGGTATCGACTCAATGGCACATGACAACGACAACAACTTCCTTTTCACCTGTAAGGAGAGAGTAAATATTTCGTGTTTTGTTCAGTGGGTGTCAAGCATCATATGCCTTTAGTGAGGTACTGCTTATTTTCTCCAAAACCTAACAATGGTTTATGATATTCCATAATACTCAGACTAGCCCAACTCACCCACACCACAGAATCAACACCTAAAATTCCAAGGTCCAAAACACTATGTAAGCATCTAGAGAATTTGCATGTTGCCCTTATGTTTTGTCTAGTATTTTTGGCACTAGAGGAAAGTTCCAATTAATTAGAATATTTAGATAAATAAGAACTAACTTTGGTGACATGGGATCATAAGTTAATTGAAATTTTATTTCATTTCCTGTTCTTGAAAATCTATTTTTATTGGATTGGGCTACTGTAACCATTTTAGCTTTTGTTAAGTGCAGTCAGTCAGTTCCGACCCATAGTGACCCTATTTAGGGTTTCCGGGGCGCTGATGATGGGTTGGAACTACTGACCTTCAGGTTAGCAGTCCAGTGCTTACATCCAGAATACAGCTGTCATTGTTGTAAAGAAGAAGCCGATATAGTTAAAGATAAACATGGAAACAAAATACAAACTTCAAGCACTTTCAGGAGAGTCAACATGGAGCAGGTAAACCCAGCCCAGTGTCAAACCAGCAAGAAGAATTAAATTAAGCTTAAAACAGCTACATCGGAAAGAGGGCTTTGGAGAATAAAAGTAAGAACATGAAGAGTACCAAATACCAAGCCAGGTTATCTACAGCATTCCACCATTTGAAACTAGAGCACTGTGCAGCCCAGGTTAGGAAAAATGAACAGAGATAAAATGAGGACCAGGCTTCACTCAACTAAGTAGAGTATAAGGCAGGATACAAACCTTTATACCAATCACCTGCAGGAGAGGAGTAGCAAACCAAGAAACCTCTAAAACCTAAGGAACTTAATCCCATGCATCCTGTGCTGTACACAAATGTACTGCAACGAACTTGCTGCTAATTGCCATAGAGTTGGTTCTGACTCATAGCAACCTAATGTATAACATATGAACTGTTGTCTGGTCCTGCACCATCATGATCATGAGCATGTTTGAGTCCATGGTGTGTCACTTCATCCCATTTAGGATTTCTCTCATTTTCACTGAGAGACATGCTCCGTTTCTAGGGATTGATCTTTCCTGACAGCATGTCCAAAGTCAGTCAGTCAGAGTCTCACCATCCCCACTTCTGAGGAACATTTTGGTCTTATTTCTTCTAAGATCAATTTGTTCATTCTTTTGGCAGTCTAAGGTACATTCAGTATTCTTTGACAACAACACAATTCAAATATTTCAAGTCTTCTATCTCTTCCTTTTCTGCTATCCAACCTTTGATCACATCATTGACTAGACAGAGTTACCAAAGTAGTTACCTGGTATCTAAATGTATGATCTTGAGAAAATTATTTAGATTCTCTAAATCTCAGGTATGGGATTGAATTTACCTGATTTGTATATGCCTGTTAGTCTGATGGGAGTTCTTGGGTAGCCCCAGAGCATAAGCACTTAACCTCAAAGTCAGTTTGAACTGAAAGGTCAGTGATTCAACCTCACTAGTCACTCCTTGGAAACCCTATACAGGGTCACTGTGAGTCAAAACAGACTTGATGGCACTTAACAAAAACAGTTGGTCTGACTGCTCCCTAAAGACATCAAGGTGTTTAATACCCAACTCTGTTTCTGAAACATTTGCAGTTTTAGCTTTTAAAACTTTTATATGCACTTTACAAGAAAAGAAAAGGGAAAAAAACTATTTCTGAAATAATTGCTTCTAAAATATCCTGCTACTATCTGATTGATTCTGGTTAGAGAAATAAAAGCCAACAGACACTTGAATATTCATTTAAAGAACTAGAAGAAGAAGAGAAGGGGTACCAGGTTTGATACTGTCTCCATTCTACAACTTGATTCTGCCTCCCTCTAGGTGACACGACTTCCCCTTTCAGCTGTCCTCACTTCTTTCCCATTCAGAAAACTAGGGAAGGGCCTCATGGAGGTCATTATAGCAGTATGTGCAAGTCTGCTGTTGTTAAGTGCCATCAAGTCAGTTCTGACTCATGAATCTTTATAAGGTTTCCAAGGAGCAGCTAGTAGACGTGAACCACCAACTTGTGGTTAGCAGTCCATTGCTGGTTCTACAATGCCACAGCATAACTCCACACTAAATATTAAATAATTTACACAAAACTGAGATCTGAAATTTATTGTGAATGAGGAGTGCAACACTTTGTCCAGCTAAGGAAACTTTAAGCATGGAAGAAATGGAAAGATGGTCTGATACAAGAAGCTCATAAGTCATAGCCAACAGACAAAGATTCCTCTGTCTACTGCTCAACCGACAGAAAATTATTCTACCATCTTGAATCAGGATCACACAACTTCACAATTATTAATTAGAGTAGTAGACATTTTTGTGAGGGGAAATGGAGACCAAAGTATACTAATTTGAGGTCATTATCTTCAAAGCTCCCATTTTGAGGAATACTGAAACATTAAGCTGAAATAGTCTATGATGATCTTTTCTTCTAACACTGAAAATAAAACAATTTCAGTCAATAGAGAAGTCCAGTTAAATGGTGTTTTCCGTGGTTTGGGACTTTCCTGTGATCCAGAGATAAAAGGATCTTTATTCTATATTTATGAAACTTATTATCCAACAAACCAAAATTGGTTTCCCATGCAAGCTGACCAGAAAACCCTCCTGCCTTCAACTTGATAAGGAACACTGAATTAATTAAATCCAAGCAGAATGCCCTGGACTGAGACAATCAATGGTTTCCTCAGTGAGAACTGCAACACAAACCCCAGAAGCTTTTTATGACTGTGTAACATGAGGAGCTCATTCCCTCAGCTGCGTTTCAATTATTTGGGCAGACAGAGGCGCCCTGCTAACTGTGGTTCAGGAGTGCAGAGGTTCCTCTGGTGGGTGGGAAGAATAATTAGCAGGGCCCAAAGCTGAGCAGTTATTTCAGCAGCACACAGTGGAGGAAATCACAGAGCTTCTCCCCATCCACTCTGACTCCTCTCTTCTTCACTTGCTGCACCACAAAGTTGTAGAAAGCACAAGAAAACTATACAATAAAGGAGAGGAAGTGTGCACCTGCCTGACTTTATTCAGGGAATCTGAAAATGGGAAACCATTGAGGAGCCAAGGAGAGGACAAGCAGGCAAGGGCCAGTGCCCTGGGGCACAAGGTTTGTTTCCTTAGTAGTTTGTTGTTGTTGTTGTTGTTAACAGACATAAAGCCAACTCTGACCCATACTGACCCTGTATAGGGTTTTCAAGGACTGGCTGGTCAATTTGTACTGCCAAACTTGCAGTTCAAACTGACCTTGCAGTTGAGTGCTTATCCTACAGACTTTGCAAATGACAGCCCTGCTCATTTCACAACCTGGAGTAACAGGTGAAGAATCAAAAAGTTAGTAAGATACAAGTTGTTGTAAGAATAAAAGTTCAAAGTTGGTGCATTTAAACCAAGTTGCAAGTCAAGAGGATGTTAGAGAGTTAGGCTTGAATTTCACTGTACTGAATCACAGAACTCACAGTTGGGCACAGAGATACTCATCCTGTTGTAACAAAGAAGATAATCTTAGCACCAATTATGGAACCCCAACTGCATACCAGATCTATTAATATACTTCATTTGGGTATAAGTCATGAGGAAAGAAAGATTCAAAGAGGTGAAATAACTTGCTCAGTACACAGGGAACAAAAGCTGAAGGTCTGTCTGTATGTGTCCCTTACAATCAGAGGCAGCCATTATAATCTTGGGCAAACACAAACACTGCTGGCATTCTTACTTAGCCCATGTTCTTATTAACTCTTCTTCCCAGAAGGTTCACATTTAGAAGGTTTGCTTTCCAAAAGGAAAACTAGAAGTAATTATACTGATGATGAAAGTCATCATCTCTTTTGAGTCTAATTGTAATCAGCACATAAACTGAACCTCAAATTATGATGTATTTAACACCAAAAATCAAATTCATTAATTCGTGTACATCTACCTCTGAAATTTTGTAGCAAGTCCATTCTCAGAATAAAATATTTTAAAATTAATAGCATACTTATTCCTGGCTATTAACAATTTAATAGTTATGTGTTATGCATTTTGAATTCAGTGAAAAAGGAAAAGGGTGAAAGAAAACTGTAAGATAATCAAATCAACAGCACCCTCACCTGGAAAACAATAGTATTATACATTGAGAGAGAAATGTCTTCTGTCTTCCTAGATGTTCTACTAGGAGAGAGACAGCTGAGTCAATCCCAGTCTAGTGCACAAAGTAAACTTCGCTTACTTACCACTTCCTTAAAACTTAACATTGCACTATACTTATCTATCCATATTCTCATCATTCATTCATTATCTTTTCCCTTTATTCAATAATCAATACATACAATAATGTGTTTGACACGGTAATATGCTCTGGGTATTAAAGGTTGAGCAAGACATAGTGCTTCTCATAGAAACACACAGTCTAACGGGAGAGCTCTACATAAAAATACAAAGTAGTTACATTAAGTGAAAAAGATTCAGTTATTCAGAGAATGCTGTTAGAGCTCAAAACAGTACCAAGAGTTAAAGACTGGAAAGATTTCCTGAAGGAAGTGATGGTTGAACTGGATTTTTAAAGATCATAAAACTGAACCAGTCCAAGGAGAGGAAGAAGAAAAAGATGTCATTATGAAAGGCAGCAGAGCATGAAGACAACATACACTTAAACTAGAAATAGAATGATGAATATCATGTTCAGGAACAGACTAGGAACTAGGGGCTGTGGGGGGGGGGGGAGGTTGTTAAGCAAAGAAGACCCCATGGAAGCTAATGAATTTGGACTTTATTCTATCCAGCAAAAACTTTCAAACATTGTATTTACTAGTCAAGAAACAAATGAGTATTTCATGACCAGGAACAAAATAGTTCATAAGTGAGACATTGCAATTAAAAACTGAAATATCTATGGGGGAGTGTAGAGCCCCTCTGAATAGTTTTCATCTTGTCTAGATGGGTCTAGTGAAAGGAGATGGGTCTAGGATTCTTGTGATTCAATAGTGGGTAATTGTTACCATTACTAATTGCAACTGTCACAAGTGTAAACGTAGAGGTTTTGTAACAAAAATGGGGGCGGGGTTAATCTTACAGTCCAGAAGCAGAGAACCCTAGGACCATCAAGGAGCTCTGGTAGTATAGTGGTTTCGAATCAAGCTGTGAACCTTAAGGTCAGCAGTTCAAAACTACCAGCCCCTCCGTGGGAGAAAGATGAGGCTTTCTGCTCCCGTGAAGACTTACAGCCTCAGAAACCCTATACAGGGTCACTATGGGTTGGAACCGACTCAACTGCACTTAACAACTACAACAAAAACATCCAGAAAAGCAGCAACACCAGAGATGGAGGCAGGGATGAGGACGAGGAGAAAGGGAGCAGCTGAGGACTCTGGACTCAGGGAAAGAAAGGAACTCGGTGCTGGCAGCCAGGAGGCAGTCTTGCAGAATGTGTCCTTTGGTTGTTTAAATTATTATGTATTCCTGAGTGTTTTGTGCACACACACAAACACACATACACCCAAAAAACAGAGGGAATGGAAGCAAATATGATGATGCACGGAGGAGATTGTAATCATTGCAATGAAATGATGGTGTAAAGATGATGTTTTCCCACAGAAACTATCACTCAGTTCACAATAAAAACTTTCAACAACAACAAAAAACTTTAATAGCTAAAGTTTTTATATAACTGGCTGTTTTTATATACTACAAATTGAATGTTAGCTATATGATATTCATAATCCTTAGTTACTCACATTTTCATAAGTTTTCTTGAGTGGGAGCAAAAGGAAGTAAAAGAAACATGCCAGTAGTCAGGTTAGATGAGACCAAGATCTTTTCGGGAAAGTCTCCCATGAAGGGCATTGATCATACAACTCTCTGGGAAGAAAAGTTTAGTGCAGTCTGCTGTAGTGGTACAGTGCTTCTGAGGAATTGCAAGTAGAGTAACATTACCATACATTTCTTACCTAAGTTGTGAACTGTTAGAATGTGTAGTCTCACAAATTAGTACTTTCTTTCCTCTCTTTAACAACTCTCATCTCATTTTGTTTAAAGGTCAATTTCCGCATCCAGATTAGACAGCACTCAATACATGTAGATTGTGGAATTAATCAACTAGGGCTGACTTTAATCATCTGTAATCTATTGCCTAACTAACACTCACAGCAACCCACTGAGAATTTATCCCAGGAGTGTTCTTTCCCAGTCCCATTGAGCCCCCTTCCATCTCACTCCTTAAACACTTGTCATTGTTGTCTTTTATGTACACAACTAACTCACATTAGGAAGTAGTCTTAAATAAAGACACAGCATACATAGGGAATTCTCCCTGTATGTTAGGTATGGTATCCTGTAACACATATGTCCCAACCGAATGTGTCTGCATTAGGTTTCCTTTTATTTTCCCAGGCTGAATATAGCCAATTCCTGGAGCTGTGTTGAGCTGGGCTGACTTGATTAGACTGTAAAGTGTGTTAAAATTCTGTAATCAGACCTACATTAAAGTGCAGCTCCCCACATTATTTGCTGTATGGCCTCACACAAGGTATTCAGAATCTCTGAGTCTTAGTATTTGGAAATGTAAAAGAGGAATGAAGGCAACAGTCAGAGTTCATTAAGTACTACAGTAAATGGTTGGTGATCAACTGTTTCAAGAGGTAGCATATGATCAACAGCCAATGATACTGAAGGAAGAAGTCCAAGGTGCATTGAAGGAACTGGAAAAGAACAAGGCACCAGGAATTGATGGTAAGAAAGTGAGGCGACCCTGTATAGGGTTTCCGAGGAGCAGCTGTTGAGCTTGGACTGCCGACCTTTCAGTTCAAATGGCTTTGCAGTCTGGCACATTAACCCACAGCGGCACACCAGGACTCCTTGGGTCCTAGGGGTGTTTGGGAGGGGGGCAATACACAAGAAAGGGGAGGGGATTGGAAGAACAAGGTGGATGGGAAAACAATTGGGCAGGTTTTCATGGGTTAAATGGGACAGAGGTAAATAATGATATATGCACAACCTTGGAACAACAGGACTCTAAGATACAGGGATTGAGACATGGTAGGAATGGACAAAAGGGGGGAAATAATGTTAAGATACTTGGCTGTCTTTTGAATCTTGGTTTCCCTGGCATACCATTATAAAATAGACACTGGAGGGGGAGAGAAAGAAATTGACAGAATTATCACCACAGAAAGCTTGTATATCCGTCTTCTGCCTATAACTGATT
>NW_006408641.1:4683607-4685110 GCF_000296735.1 Chrysochloris asiatica
ACCTATGGATGCAGTAGTTCAAAAGGGGGAATAAATCTTTACAGCAAGGATCAGTCCCACCCCCTCCATACACACAGTAGACAGGGATGGGCAACTTGGACATTGGCTACCCAAAATGGGGGGGGCTACAAAGGGAAGAAGTGACTGGCTTACAAGCTTTCAAGAGGGAGCCTAGATCTACAGGGCGCGGAGGAATGTAGAATCTCCACTGAGTAGTATCCAATCTGTTTGGGCAGGGTTGATGAAAAGAGATGGGGATACGTCTCTTGTGGTACAATAGTGAATAACTGCTATTAGGACTGACTGAGGGTTGGAAATGTAAAGGTAGACATTTTGTAGCAAAAGAAGGGGAGTGATTGACTTTGCGGTCCAGGAGCGAAGATCCCTGGGACCATCACGGGAGAAGAGTTGAGTGTGGGACCCTACCCAAAGAAACAGTGATGTCAGAGATGGAGGCAGAGATGATGACGTGGAGAGATGGAGCAGCTGGGGACTTTAGGCTCAGAGAGGGCACTGTGTGCTGACAACCAGGGGGCAGGCTTGCGGGGTATACCCTTTGGTTGGTTGATGATGCATGGAGGGGATTGTAACCATAGCAATGAAATGATATAGGGTAGGATGAATGTAAAACTAATGTTCTCCCATGTAAACTTTCACATAATTTACAATAAAACATTAACAAAAGAAAGAAAGAAAAAAAGTGAGGCGGCACTGGAGGTACTATGCCAAAAAATTTGGAAGACAACTAACTAGCCAACTGACTGGAAGAGATCCATATTTGTGTCCATTCCAAAGATAGGTGACCCAACAGAATGCAAAACTCATCGGACAATCTCTTTGATATCACATACCAGTAAAGTTTTACTAAAGGTAATACAAAATGGCTACAAGTATACATTGACAGAGAACTTCCAGAAGTGCCCTGTCCTGTACCATCCTCACAATTGTTGTTACGTTTGAGCCCATCATTGCTGCCACTGTGTCAATCCATCTCTTTGGGGATCTTCCTCTTTTTCGCTGACCCTCCACTTTACCAAGCATGATGTCCTTCTCCAGCAAATTGTTCCTCCTGATTGTTGTTCAGGGTCGTCAAGTTCATTCTGAGTCATAGCCACCCTGTATAGGTTTTCTGAGGAGCAGCTTGCAAATTTGAACTGCCCACCTTGTTATTCAAACTGACCTTGCAGTTCAGTGCTTATCCTACAGTGCCACACCAGGATTCCTGATAACATGCCCAAAGTATGAAAGAGAAAGTCTCACCATCTTGGCTCCTAAGAAGCATTCTGGTTGTACTTCTTCCAACCCAGATTTATTTGTTCTTCTGACAGTTCATAGGACTTGTCCATGGTATTCTTCTTCATCACCTTAATTCAAATGCATCAATTCTTCTAAGGTATTCCTTCTTCATTGTCCAATTTTTACATGCAAATACCATAGCTTAGGTCAGGTGTACCTGATTCCTCAAACTGATAGCATTTCTGTTTAACATTTCAGAGAGGTCTT
>NW_006408641.1:4686030-4690099 GCF_000296735.1 Chrysochloris asiatica
TGCTTTCTGTCATCACATGAAAGCATAGATAGTAGTCTATGGAAGTAGAATGAAAAATGAGATACACAGAGTCACACAGCCCTGCCATCCATGTCAAGGTAATCCTAGATAGCCAATAGCCACCTAGCATCCATCTATGATCAGAAGGAGCACTGTGTAGTGCTGAAGCTCATGAAGACCCCTGAGTGAGCCCAACTAAGTAAGATTAGATGAATCCAATTAAGATCAAGTAGATCCAAGTTACAAAGCATTATTGTGACAACATATAAGAAAAAAAGTTAATACTGAAAATGAAGTGCTAATGTGACAATAAACTAAATGAACTGGAAGGCAAAGAGCAAGAACCTTTTATAAGAGGCTAGAAAATTGGTAAGGATACAGTTTTAGGTACTGGAAAAATCATGAGGAGCTATTCAATAAGCCTGGGAAAAAATGACAAGAAATTTTCTACAGGAAGCTGAAGAAATGATGATCAATATTATATGGTAGTAAAGTATTTGACATCTCATATTCTTTTAGTAAGCCATTCTAATAATAAACACAACCACAGAAACGTTTTATACCAGTAACATCAGTTCTAGACCCAAAAGACTGCAAAACCATCATCTGTCTTGAAAGTCAAGTCCTTATGAGTATTCTAACACATCATCATTTCTAGGAAAAAAATTGTGGGATAAGAATCCATCAGGAAATAGTGATCAAGTCTTTATGCTGTAGTTATTTCAATTTAGACACCCCACACATCTTTTGTACCTCTGCAACATGGGGCAAGAAAAGCAGTGGGTCTGGCCACCCCACATGTACATCTAAGACA
This sequence comes from Chrysochloris asiatica, assembly GCF_000296735.1. NCBI lineage: Eukaryota > Metazoa > Chordata > Mammalia > Afrosoricida > Chrysochloridae > Chrysochloris > Chrysochloris asiatica. Next base: position 4,686,845 of record NW_006408641.1, read on the forward strand.
GACTGGTTGACCACCACTTCCTGAGGGGTAGAACATGAGTCCAGATTGGAAGTGGTTTAGGACATTCATTTCATGGACCAACTCAATAATGGTCTGCATTCTAGTGAGGTGAATAATATCTGAGGTCTTAAAAGCTTTAAAGCAGTCATCTAAGCAACAACTGTTCTTCCCTAGTCATCAAGAGTAAAAGAAAGAAGGAAACAAAAATCTCAGAGGAGAAATTAGTCTATAGGGCTAATAGTCTATAAGAAACATGAGCCTCATCTGCCATGAGACTAAAAGTACATGGTGCCCAGCACTACTACCAATCATTTTGAATGGAAAAACAAACAAACAAACAAACAAAACAAAACACAAAGACTAGAGCACAAATTCTTAAATAGTCTATAATTACTGGACCAGTTGAAACGAAAGGACTCTCTGAGACTATCTCACTGAGATACTCTTTAAAACTTGAACCAAAACTATCCCCTGAGGTCATCTTTGAGCAAAGTAACAGATGGGCACACAAAATAAAGAATATTATCCATGAACCCAGTGTTTCCATTTAAAAAGCACCTAAATGAGGCCAAAAGGTCAACAATTACTCAAAGCAAAGATGAGAAGATAACTTGACAGGGAAACTAGAACATTGGAAACAGAGCAACCAAAATACAATGAAAGAGAATGTTGATACATTGTGAATATTCAACTTGTCTAACAGGAACCTAATTTGCTTTGTAAACTTTCACCAAAAGTACAATAAAATATCATTTCAAAAAAAAACTAGTACTATCCTCTCCTCACAAAAGCAGAACTGCCTCCCAACACCGGAAACATTTATTTCAAACATTCTGCTATTTATTCAACCCCCTTTTCCTTTTTAAAGTTGGCATCATACACCACTATAACAAGGACAAACAGATTAAGCCAAGGATGATTGATCACCATTGGGGTGTACAACACCCCACCTTTCAAGGGTGCTAATCATACAGGAATGCATGAGTCAGTGCACAAGCTGCTTGGAACCAGAGGCCAGCTTTCACCTATGCAACTTCAAAAAGGAACATTCAAGAAGGTACTTGATAAAGAAGTTCAGAAAGTAGAAGACTGAAGTGTGCAATTCCCACATATAATCACTGTGCCTATCTGGTGCCCACCTCTGCAATCCCAATAACCCTCCTCTTCCTGTTCTCACATCAGACCAGAGAAGATGCTCCATTATGCCTAGGTCATTGATCATGGAATGTGGAACAGAGTGTGACCTCAGGCATTACTGTGGCTAAACCTCTTCTACAAATGAGCTAGCATCCCTTCCATGAGGTCTACCATGATCACTATATCAAAAATTGCAAAGTATTTCCTCCCTGCTACACATTCCAGTCCCTCCTCATCTTGCTCTACTTTTCCTTCTTTGTGATTGTGTGACACGGCATTCCTATTTGACCAGGACAGTCCTGGTTAATATCTGTTGTTTCAATATAACTAATAGTACCTTCTTTCACTTTCACAAGTATTCCAATTTGGATGACATATTATCATATGGTGACCCTATCCATAACCCTTACCTCTTTCTAACACACATAGAATTATTGCTTATTGTCTGGTCTTTCCTCTTGGATCAATGTGAGCAGGAATTTTTGTTTGTTTGTTCTGTTTTGTTTTTATTGCTGTATCCCCCATAATTAGACAGTAAAATTCCTTATAAACAATACTGATTGACTTTGGATTTTTTCCCTTCCCACTCTCCAACTCTGTCAAAATTCCTGGGAGGGGTGTGTGTTGGGGCAGGATGGATAGAGTCATGGCAGAGTCTGTGGGTAGTACAGAGTTAAGGAACTTGGCTGGAAACCAAAAGTGTGGAGGTTTGAGGCCACTCAGCGACACCTGGAAGAAAGTCCTAATGATCTACTTTCATGGCAGAGTCTGTGGGTAGTACAGAGTTAAGGAACTTGGCTGGAAACCAAAAGTGTGGAGGTTTGAGGCCACTCAGCGACACCTGGAAGAAAGTCCTAATAATCTACTTTCAAACATGTAGCCATTGAAACGCTATGGTGCAAAGCTCTACTTTGATACATTTAGGGTGCCCTGACTCAAGGTTGACTGAACAGCAACTTTTCTGCTTGTGTGTGTGAGGGGGGAGGTGTGTTTTAATTTCCCTTTATTACCACCAATGGAGTCCAGGCTAAGCAGTGGACCAAAAGATCTGTTTGGACTGCAAGGTCATCGGTTCAAACCTACAGCTACTCCTCAGAAACCCTATAAAGGGTCGCTATGAGTTGGAACCAACTTGGTGGCACTTAATAACAACAACCAACATCAAGAGAGTGTGGGTGGCATTGTAGGATAAGCACAAAGTTGGCAGTTCAAACCCACCAGTCACTCAGAGGGAGAAAGATGAGGCTCTCTGCTCTTACAAAGATTTATAGCCTCGGAAACCCTGTACTAAGTCACTATGAGCCAAACCAACTGGATAGCACCTAACATCAACAACCACCAACAGCACCTAACATCAACAACCACCACCCCTGGTGGTGCTGAGGTTAAAGAGCTTGACTGATAACTAAAATATTAGCACTTCAAACTCACTAGTCACTTTTCAGGAGAAAGCTATGCAGTCAACTCTGGCGAAGTTTTACAGACTTGGAAATGCTAGGGGCAGCTCTATTCTGTCCTATAGAGTGGATTTAGTTTTTGGTTACTACCACCTGATGTGACACTATAAGATAAGCACTAACTGCCAACTGAAAGGTCAGCGGTTCAAACCCACCAGCCGCTCTCAGAAAACCCTATACAGGGTCACTATGAGTTGGAACCAACTGGACTGCACGTAACAACAACATATGCTAACTAAGGAGTTCTGGTATGACACTGTAAGATAAGCGTTGGACTGTGACAGAAATTCAAATCCAGCACCCATTCCTCAGAAACCCTATATACATGACCACTGAGGTAGAACCTACTCATTGGCACTTGACAACCTATACTAGAGTCCTGATGTGGCACTGTATATTAAGCACTGGACTGCTAATTACAGGTAGGCAGTTCAAACTTATCCAAAGGCACTTAACAATAATACAACATGCTATAGAGACTTATCTGAAAATTTTAGACCCCAGATCCCTTTAGCATTTAGTAGATACCTTTTCTTAGTGCTATCTCTCTCTTTCTTCTAGAACCTGAGATGAAAGCTTTAGATTTCTGAAACAATGCTGTCAAGTTTTCTTGTCTTTCTCATTGTTGTTGTTGTTAAGTGCCGTGGAGTCGGTTCCGACC
>NW_006408641.1:4690299-4698055 GCF_000296735.1 Chrysochloris asiatica
AAATGGATGCTAAACCAGACTGAGAAGCAAATGCCAGTATCAAATTAGTTACAAGTGTCTTCACTTTTTATCTGGACTCAGATGCTAAATGTAAGGTTAAATGCAGGGGTTTGTTCTTACTGTTGTTCTTACATGGAAATAGAATTATTTTGCTTTACTTTAATCTCCAAATAGCACTGTTCTTCATCCAGCCTGAAAGAAGGCATTAATATAGGACATATTCTGGATCCAACTCTGTTCCTTCAAGAACCATAACTAGTAAAAATCAATGACAACAACCTTGCTCTGCAAACTATTTGATGGAATATATTGAAGCCATTAGGTACTGTCATTCAGTTTCACACACACACACACAGAAGGTCCATCCTGATGACTCTTCTCAAAAGGAATTTGGGCAAAATCTGACGTCCCTTAAAAAAAAAAAAAAAGTTCAATTTCAGATAAGTGGGAATTGGTGGGCTCCATTTGTCTGAGAAAGGATTATAGTTCAGTTCAGAGAAAAAGCAATTTATTGTTTCAAAAGATAGCCCCACATGAAATTTATCCAGCTGTCCAAGGTGGAGGTGGTTTTCATCCATACCAGACAATGGTAATGAATGTGAAAGGAGATGACAGGAAGAAAAATTCCAGGTCAACTACAAGTCTTAAGCACCTAGTCCCAAACAAAGGATTGAAAATATTTAAAAATAATCATACTATAAAAGTAATGTCCTTCTTTATAAGATGGCTTTCTCCCACATACTACCCTCAACTCAAAGTAATCAAGATTAGTAAATGCCTTACACATATCCATGAAGGTAAGTTTATTTCTGACTTGAAACAACAGATCTATTATAGTTTCAGCATTTGCTGAGGTGTGGTGCTGTAAAGCAAACACCAGACCATAAGGTGAATTTGAACTGCAAGCTCGATGTTTCAAAGTCACCAGCCAATCCTTGGAAACCCTATACAGGGTTTCTACAGGTTGGAATAAACCTGATGGCATTTAACAAAACAGCAACAGAAGATACAAAGGGTGCTTCTGTGCCAAGCTTAACCCCCTTGCCATTAAGTTGACTCCAATGCATGGCAACCTTCTATGTGTTAGGGTAGCACTGTGCTCCATAAGGTTTTAATGGCTGATTTTTTTCAGTGGAGACATTTGGTTAGCATTTGGTTAGCAGTCACGCACATTAACTGTTTGCATCACCCAGGGATTTCAGGACAAGCTTGAGGTTTGCTCATCAAATGCAATTATTACTTGTGCATCTCAGGATGATTCCAGGAGGCATCTTTTCTCTTTCTAAAGAGGCTACATGTACTGAGCATGAAAGTTAATATCAGGTCACATCTATTCCTGTGGAGCCTGTTGGCACCATGGGATAAGTCCTGCACTGCTAACCAAAGGTCAGTAATTCAAACCCACCAGTCACTCCATGGGAGAAAGATGAGGCTTTCTGCTCCCATAAAGATTACAGCCTTGGGAACTCTATACAGTGTCACTATGAGTTGAAATTGATTCAATGACAGTGGTTAGCCTGAAACACTCTCAATCTTTTGTTTGTTGTAGTTATTATTAGTACCTCATTTAATTCTCAAAAGGGACCTGCTTTGGCAGATAAATTATATCACTTTACCTGTGGATTACAGAATACTGTATTTGTAACATGGTACTTGTAAATCACAAAATAAAACAACAAAAAAATATAAAAGAACTGTGATGACATCAGACAGAATCAGTATAATGAAAATTTACAACCCTGACACACACCTCTTCTGATTTTAAACAATGCAGTATTCCCTTGTTCTGTTCGAATGTCTATGTACAGTTGCCTCTTAGTCTATGTACAGTTGCCTCATGAGCACAGTTACATATTCTGGAATTCCCAGTCTTCTCAGTGTTGCCCAAAGCATACTATAATCTACATAATCTAATGCCTTTGCATAGTTAATAAAACACAAGTAAACACCTTTCTGGTATTCTCTGCTTTCAACTAAGATCCATCTGCAGCAATGCTATCCTTTGTTCCCTGTCCTCTTCTGAATCCAGCTTGAATTTCTGGCAGCTCTGCAGCAACTGTTTTTTAAGTACCTTCAACTAAATTTTACTTGCATGTGATATTAATTATATTTAATAATTCTTACATTCTGTATGGTCACCTTTGTATGGAATGGACACAAATATGGATCTCTTCCTGTGAGTTTGTCAGGTAGCTGCCTTCCAAATTTCTTGGCATAGATTAGTGTGGGCTTCCAGTGCTAATCAGTTTGTAGAAACTTTTCAATTGTTATTATGTCAATTCCTGGAGCCTTGTTTTTTGCTAATGCCTTCAGTGTAATTTCTATTTCTTCCTTCAATACAATTAGTTCTTGATCTTTTGCTACCTTTCGAAATGGTTGAATGTTGGCCAATGCATTTTGATACAGTGACTTTGAATTCCTTCCATCTTTTTATGATGCTTCTTGCATCGTTCAATGTTTTGCTCACAAAATCCTTCAATATTTCAATTTGAGGCTTAATGTTTTTCTTCAGTTCTTTCAGTTTGAGGAATGCTGAGTGTGTCATCCCTTTTTACTACTTTAACTCCAAGTTTTAGCACTTTTCATTATGATAATTTACTTTGTCTAGTCAAGCTGTCTCTTGAAATTTTCTGCTTGGTTCATTTAGCTCATCATTTCTTCTATTCACTTTAGCTACTCTGCATTCAAGAGCAAGTATCAGAGTCACTTCTGACATACACATTGGTCTTTCTTTGCTGTCTTTTTAATGATTGTTTGCTTTCTTCATGTTTGATGTTCTTGACGTCACCGCACAACTCATTAGTCTTCTATCATCAGTGTTCAATGTGTCAATTCTGTCTTTGAGATGGTCTCTAAATTCAGGTGGGATATAGTTAAGGTCATATTTTGGGCGGATACAATTCAGCATATTCAACTTCTCTAGCCACAAATACATGTATGTCATAACTTGACTGTATTGGATTCTACAACTTCGTTTTACTATGTATTTTCCTTGTTTAACCATAAACTCTTCATAACAAGAATCATCTTATTTCCAACTTTATTTCCTCCATAACTAGTACAGAGAATTGATAAATATTTCTTGAATGATGACATAAATGAACACAACCTTAATTTTATATTTTTAGTTGTAAAAATATATATAACACAACATCTTCCAATTTGATATTTTCTCATAATGCACAATTTTATAATTTAACATGCTCACAAGTAAAAGCCACACTGCTAGCCTCCTATAAAATTTAATACAAATAAAGATCCTTCTTGAAGGTACATGCCTTTGAAATTTTCTTTTTTGAGTCTGGGACACAAAAAGACATTTGAAAGAGTAATATCAGGGCTACATGGTAGATAAGGTAAGGTTTCACAATCAGAGCCTCATAGGACAAGCTGACTATGCCCAAAGAATGAGCAGGTGCATTGTTATGACAAAACAATTCCTCAATGCAATCTTTCTGGCCTTTTTCTTACCAAAGAAGATTTAAATTTTCCTAAAATTTCTTCATAATGAGCCCCCATGATCATCCTGTGTCTTTTAATAAAACCTATTAAGATTACCCTTTGGGTTGTCTAATAACAGTTACATAACTTCTAAGCTGACCACTCTACCTTGAATGTAACTAGCCTAGAAAGTCCCCTCAGAAGTCACTGTTTTAATTTGATTTGTTCTCTGGATCATTCTGGTAAATCCAAGACTCATCCCTGGTTTCAATTAATTCCACATTACCATCTTTATTAGCTTAGTCATAGCGTAGTGGTTATGAATCGGGCTGCGAACCACAAGGTCAGCAGTTCGAAACTACCAGCTGTTCTGCAGGAGAAAGACGAGGTGTTCTGCTTCCGTAAAGATTTACAGCCTCAGAAACCCTGTACAGGGTTGCTATGAGTCAGAACCGACTCCACGGCACACAGCCACCCCCACCACGTCTTGCTCAAAGGACTCCTTATGTGGCAATGTAGAATCAGCACTGGATTGTGAACCAGAAAGTCAGCAGTTCAAACCCACCTGCTGCTCCTTGGAAACCCTATACAGGGTTGCTATGAGTCACAGTCAACTCGATGGCACTTAACTATAACAACATCTTGCTTAAAAGACTGAAGGAAAGATCAGTTCTTTGAGCTAGGTGAACTTCATCCAATACTTTTGACACACATCCTTTGAATTTTAAGGCACCCTGGTGTGGTGTTGTGGGTTAATGAGCCAGACTGCAAAGCCATTTGAACTACAAGGTCGGTGGTTCAAGCTCACCAGTCACTCCTTGGAAACCCTATACAGGGTCGCTATGGGTCGGAACCAACTCGATGGCACTTAACAAGAACAACATCAAGACTACAAGGAGTCCCGGTGTGGTGTTGTGGGCTAATGCATCAGACTTCAAAGTCGTTTGAACTGCAAGGTCAGGGTTCAAGCTCACCAGTTACTCCTTGGAAACCCTATACAGAGTCGCTATAGGTCAGAATCGACTAGAAGGATCTTGACAACAACAATCAAGACTACAAAGTAAGACTAATATAATTGTGTTCTTGAGAGAACTTGTCTTCAGCCATCAGCTGATCAAATAGACATGTGTTTACATGTCTTGTTTGTAATAAACCCATGCATATATGAACTGGAACACCAGGACCAATACTTTTTGACTTCCATTTGTATTTTGGAAAATAGTCAATTGTGGAGCAAAGTATCAAGTGCAAGTATCAGTATACAAATGAGCGGCTCTATAGGAGTCTCAAACAGGAACTAAAAGTTTAAGATGGTCACATAAACATGTAGAAATGTAAACTTTGTTTTCATTTACATTTGCCCAAAAACAAAACAAAAACCATTGTCACTAGTTTATTCCTATTCACAAAGCTCCTATGGGTCAGTGTAGAACTGCCCCACAGGGTGCCCAAGGCTGTCAATGTTTACCGAAGGACACTGTTAAACTTTCTTTCACATAATAGTTCATGTGAATAGTCCACCTTAACGTTCACAGCTGAGCACTTTAACAACTTATATATTGTTGTTGCTGTGTGTCAAGTCTGTTCCAACTCATAGCAACCCTGTATAGGGTTTTTGAGAGCAGTTGGTGGGTATAAACTGCTGACATTTCTGTTACCAGTCCAGTGGTTATCCTACAGCGCCACACTAATAATTTTATTAAAAGCATACAGATTTAAAATAGTCACTCTACATTTGAAGGTCAATTTATTTAATTTTTACTTAGTTCATGTTTCTTTTTCAATACTTATTTAGAATTGTGCTAAGTGTTTAGAGAATACAAAGATACATAGAAGACTCAATCTAGGTATTTACAACATAAAGATGAAATGTGTATAAAGAGTCACAATGCAAAGTAAAATTAATTCATTTAATAAATGCTTTAAATATCATGATTTGCCAGGCACTCTTAGGAAATATGCAACCAGAATGCACTTTAGAAATAAGGATATTGAGACCTAGGTTCACTCACTTTAGACACGTCATTAGAGAATACGTATTTCTAGAAAGGAACATGTTTAGTTCAGTGTCAGTGAGAATGAAGGAAACCCTCAGAGAGATGGACTTACACAGTAGCCACAACAATGAAATCAAACACACCATTGACCATAAAGATGGCAGAGATCCAGCCAACATTTAGTTGTGTTATATGCAAGGTTGCCATAATTCGAGGGTAAATAACAACACCATTGTCAAGTACTGGGATGAGGAAGACAAACATTTGGCACAGACTAAACTTAGGAAGTTTACTGGCTAGTCTAATACCTCCTGATATATGCATAAGAGAAATGCAAAGTTGCCTGGGAATGGGGTGGAAACACTAGTTTTTGCTGAGTATCAGAAAAATCTTCATTAAAATGTTATAATGATACTAAAATGGTATATTGATACTATTAAAAGTGTTATAATGATACTTTCTTGACATTAAAAGTGGAGCCCTGGTATGAAACTGTAGGATAAGCACTGGACCACAAGGTCAGTTTGAACTACAAGGTCAAGGGTTCAAACAAACATGCTTCTCCTGGGAAAACCTATACAGGGGTCACGATGAGTTGGAATCAACTTGATGGCACTTAACAATGACAACAAGTCTTGGCAATAAAAGTGTACAATAAAATATCATCAAAACAAATTGAACATTTGCTCTTCCGTGCTGCTGCTGTTAGGTCCCTGTTCAGTATTCCACAGTGATGACTATCTTGTTGATTACACATTCTTAGTATGCCTGGTCTATTTCCTGAATTAGTGTTTAAGCTTCTATGGCCAGAGCCTTTGAAATATTTATCAAAGTCTTTTCATAAGCATAGATTCATCCAGGAGATTTTCAATATTTGTAAAGTGAGCAGATTATCAATTAAAATCAGAGATTAAATTCCGTTGTTTGTAAAGTCGAAAGACTCCACAATCCAAGGAATTATTACACTAAGAAAAAATGACAACTTACCCTTGAACAACTTGGGGTTTGGGAAACGAAGCCCCACACAACAAAAACTTGCTTCTAGCTTTTGACTCCCCCAAAAACGTAACTACTAACCCACTATTGTTGACTGAAAACCTTACCAATAATATAAACAATTGTCATGTATTTTGCTTAGGGAATACAGTGGTTACATAAGATAGGCACTAGTCTAAGAACAAGGTCAGTGGTTTAAGCCCAACAGCTGTTCTATGTCAGAAAAATGAGGTTTTTTTGTTCCCACAAAAAAACCCGAGAAACCCTATACAGGGTCACTATGAGTTGGAACTAACACAATGGGAGATAGTAACAATAAACAACAATATTATATACTGCACCAACATAAAATCTGCATTTTCAAAACAAAATAGAAAACTAGTTGACAAAACATGCAAGTTTTTCACAGCTGTTGTCATGGGTGCAGAAATGGTTTCATGAATTTTCTCTGGTTTTGTTTTTGTTTTCACAATAGTCCTTATACTGGCTTCACTTCTCTTAAAATGGGCAACCTCAGCTGCAGAGCTTTATCTACTATACATATCAAGCAGTTCAACCTTTTCTCACAATGTCTTGACTTTTTGTTTTGCTTCTTGGGAGAACATCCAGCACCACTAGTGGTACTTTGTATGAGTCCCCTGGTGTTATTCAAGGTACCGCATAAACACACGAGAATGACAAGATATCCCTCTTTACTGTGATAAGCAACTTATTAGAGAGACAAACTGCTTACATGGAGATAATTAGCATCACACTATGTTTTAAAAATATCTACATATAAGTGGACCCATGAAGTTCAAACTCATGTTGCTCAAGAGCCAATTGTGTAAAACATTCTTCTCAGCACATTGGTAGGCCTCCAAGGAGATATGGAAATCTTCAAAGTCCTTATCCCTAAACCAAAACTGAGAGTAGATCTGGGAGTAGCCATCAAATTTAAAGACAAGATTATCCTGAATGCAACGGTGACTAGCAACACTGAATTCTAGAGACTAAATCTTGAAACAACAGCAAAGTGGAATGCTAACTCTAACTCTCACAGGAAAAGCCACAGAGCATCAAAGGAGGTCAATAAAATCCCAAAATGTGAGAATCTCTTTGTTGAAGTTACTACAAATTCTGAAAGCATCTGAAATATGCTGTTGTTGTTGTTGTTGTTGTTAGGTGCCATCAAGTTGATATCTACTCAGAGAGACTTTATGTACAACAGAATGAAACACTGCCCAGTCCTGAGCCAACTTGACAATTGTTGCCATGTTTGAGCCCATTGATGCTGCCACTTTGCCAGTCCATCTCACTTGGGTCGTCCTCTTTTTCTCTGA
>NW_006408641.1:4706595-4712556 GCF_000296735.1 Chrysochloris asiatica
AGGAAGCAATGGATTTCTTGCTTCTGTCACAAACTCCCCAGCTTTAAGTCTACCAACCTTCTAAATATTCCTTTATATGTGGTTCAGAGTACTGGGACCATTCCCTGAGCCTTCTTGGTCCTGTATTCTGAGTTGTCCTCAGCAGAGCTCATAACTACACTTCCACCTGATCTGCCATCTTTTTCCAGAACGTGAGATAGTTCTATAGCCAGCTTACCAGATTTCCAAGGAACTCAGGTAGCATAGTGGTTAACAAGTCAAGCTGCTAGCCTCAAGGTCAGCAATTCGAAACTACTGGCTATTCCATGGGATAAAGATGAGGCTCTCTGCTCCCATAAAAATTTACAGCCTCAGAAACCTTATACAGGGTCACTCTGAGCTCCCAAGAACCAACTCCATGGCACATAACCACCATCAATCAGATTTCCAAAAGGAAAAAATAAAGATAATGGATGAGAGACTATTTGAAGAGATAATAGTTGATGATTAACATAAAGCATAATGTGCTCCAAGTCAGATAAAAAAAAAGAGAGAGAAAGTCTTACCTAGACAGTAAAAGTCATGACCAAAGGGTAGATATTAGAGTAGCAAAGGAAAAAAAAAAAAAAAAGAATCATCATACAGCTCTGGTGTCAAATTTCTCAACAAACTTAAATCAGTGATCATCAAGTGGACTCTATCCAATGTAGAGTCCATGTGTCAGAGTAGAGCTGTGCTCCATAGGACTTTCAATTATTGATTTTTCAGAAGTAGATCCCTAGGACTTTCTTCAGAGATGACTCTGGGTAGACTCCAACTTCCAACATCTTGTTTAACAGGTGATTGCATTAACTATTTGTACCACCCAGGGATGCAAGAAACCAATGGAATAAACTCTTCAAACGGCTCAGAGAAAAATCACTAAACCTAGAATTTTATACCCAGTCACTAAAAAAAAAAACAACCAAAAAACAATCCCACTGCCATCAAGATTCTGACTCATTAACAACCCTGTAGGACAGAGTAGATCTGCGCCTTAGGGCTTTCAAGACTGAGTCTTTACAGGAGCAGACAGCTTCATCTTTCCCCTATGGAGAAACTGATGAGTTTGAACTGCAATTAGTAACTCAATGCTTAATCCACTGTGCCACCAGGGCGCCTGAGTTTCACAATTTCCTAAATAAAAAAAGAAAAGAATCAGAGATGAGGAAAAACAAAGTGAGCAAATAATATAGAGAGCAAATATGTTGCTAGGTACCATTGAGCAGGTTACAACTCATAGTGACTTTAAGTGCAACAGAATGAAACACCCAGTCCTGCACCATCTTCACAGTTGTCCCTAGGTTTGAACACATTGTTACAGCCACTTTTCAATCCATCTTGTTGAGGGTCTTCCTTTTTATTGCTGACCCTATACTAAGTATGCTGTCCTTCTCCAGGGACTGGTCCTTCCTGGAAACACGTCCAAAATATGTGAAACAAAGTCTTGCCATCTTCACTTCTAGGGAGTGTTCCTACTGTACTTCTCCCCAAACAGATTTTTTTGTTGTTCTCTGAAAGTTCATGGTATATTCAATATTCTTTGCATCGGTTCTTCTCTGGTCTTCCTTATTCGTTGTCAGTTTTCACATACATAAAATGCACTTGAAAATACCATGGCTTGAGTCAGATACATCTTTGTCCTCAAGGTGACATCTTTGTGCTTAAGTACTTTGAAGAGTTCTTTTTGCAGCAGATTTGCCCAATACAATATATATATTATTTCTTGACTCTTGCTTACATGGACATTGATTTTGAATACAAGTAAAATTAAATCTTTGACAATTTCAATCTTTTCTTCATTTATCATAATGTTGCTTATTGGTCCAGTTGTGAGAATTTTTGTTTCCTTGATGTTTGGGTGTAGTCTTTGATCTTCATTAGTCCATTCTTCAAGTCCTCTTTGATTCTAACAATCACGGTTGTATCTTGTGTGTGTCACAGATATTAATGAGATTTCCTCCAATCCTGATGTTGCATCCTAATTGATATAGTCCAGTTTACAGTGCATGTATACAAATCTAATAAAATTTCATCTTGTAAGATAATACAAATAATGGCAATGTCTAATTCATGGGTTTGAAAGTACAGAAATAAAACAACCAAACTACACTAACATTCACATAAGTTGATAGGGAATGATCAGAGCTAAGATTTTTATATCAAGGAGCTAAGAAGTGGAGAGGATGAAAAGAATAAAGCAGTATTAGTAATGTTTTAAATTTTAGATGGGTGGCAGGCTATTATACTTTATAATTTACATATTCAGTATATATCTTCTTGTGAAGGCATCAAAATTAATGTTTTATTTTATTATTGGTGAAAATATACATAACAAAATCCATTCCCAATCAAGAGTTTCCAAACATAATGTCCAGTTACACTGGTTCTATTGTTCACATTGTGTTATCATTCTCATTATTTCTGTTCTCGTTATTTTACTCTCATTGACTTAAATTCTATGCCCTTTAACCTTCTCATCTGTACATTAAAATACTTCTCCAGCCAAGTTCTTTTTAAAAACTCATTTTTAAATTTTTTAATTACTTTGTAAGAAGAGATTGGCTGGATAAGTATTTCATTTTTAATGGCACAACATACCCTTCAATGTCCCCATTCTCCTTTCTAGGCTTCTGAACTCCTCCACTTAAACTGTTTACCTAGCAACACAGACTAATCTCATGAATGAAAAGTGGAGGAGAGTCATTTAGTTATACTTTTTTTTTTTCCACCCCTGATAACAGCATTCTCTAGACTAATAAGGATCAAGTAAGATTTGTGCTTGCAAAATAGAAAATTAGCTACATGAAATGCATTAACAAGCTTCAGCAGTTTCTAGGCAGAGTGCAATTGTATAAACATGGGAATTAAAAGCAGTGTGTGTAGCAGTGTATATGGGGAGGGGAAAGAGTGGCACATCAGCTGTATATGTTATCAGCTGAATATGTTGTATATGAGAGGGACTGTCATATGTCTGTGGGAATTGTTGTGGTGCATGTCATGAAGATTGAAAAGCAGTGTTAATGCATGGACGTGAATGTTAGGGTTATGCATGTCAGTAGGTGTGTTTAAAATACAGATGCACTGACAGGTATATATCTGTGTGTGTCTAGCTTTGCCAGTGCAAACATGGGGGCTGATGAAATATCATATTGGAAATATATTTGTGGAAATTGTATAAGTGGAAATTAATATGTATGGATAGGTATTAGATTGTATTATGTGTGTGCGTTTAAGTATGTGTCATATTTTGGTTCTTAACCCAGTCCAAGTTTTTAAATGACCAAATTGCTTTTGATTAGAATTTACTGAAAGCAGCCAGGTGTAAATGCTTTTTTTTCTTTCCAACTATGAAGAGCAGACTGAACCTGTCCCCGAGTATTAATGAGGACACTGATTCACTTCATATGCTGGGCAACTTCCCTGCATCAGATAAATAATTTCCATAGACAGACAAACATTCTCTTTTATTCCAGCATTTGGACAAAAAGAAATATCCAAAGGTCACTAGCTTGTCTAAAAGAGCCTGATACGATAGTGATTTTTTTTATCACAAAACTGACTTGAATTCTTATACATAATAACAGAATACATGTTTTGTTACCTGGTATGGTTAAGAATAGATAAGTGAATATTTTGGCTTAATGATTATTATCCACATCATCAATGAGCCCTCAGGGGGGACACTTGAGATTAATTGTTGAATTACTCACTACAAAATAAATGCAGCAGCTGATCTGAGAAATCCAGATAAGGCTGTATTTCAGACACCTGTATATGGTTACTATGAGTTGGAATTGGCTCACAGGCAGTGGGTACATATATCATCACATGGAAATGATATTAATATCACATGCAAGTAAAATTTTTCTGAAGATAATTCAAAAATGGCTGCAATAGTACATTGACAGGGAACTTCCAGAAAGTGAAGCTAGACTCAAAAAGAGGACATGGAACTAGGAATACCATTGCATATGGATCTTGACTGAAAGCAGAGAATGCCAGAAAGATGTTTACCTGTGCTCTATTGATTATGCAAAGGTGTTTGACTGTAAGGATCATGACAATCTATGGACAACACTGTAAAGAATGGGTATTCCATAACATTTGGTTGTGCTCATGAGGAGCCTCTACATAGACCAGGAGGCAGTCAGTAATTCAAACAGAACAAGGGGACGCTGAATGGTCTAGGATCATGAAAGGTGTGTTCCAGAGCTATATTATTTCACTATACTTATTTAATTGGTAAACAGCAAATAATCTGAGATGCTGGATTATTTGAAGAAAAGCAAGGCATCAGGATTGTAGGAAGGTTCATTAATAACCTGCAATGTACAGATGATGCAGCCTTTCTTGCTGTGATAAATGGATAAACGATTGAAGTTGTCAAATACTTCATTTTTCTTGGATCTACAATCAACACTCATGGAAGCTGTCAAGACATCAATGACGTATTGCATTAGGCAAATCTGTTGCACAGGACTTCTTCAAACTTCTCAAGAGCAAAGATATCAGTTTGAGGACTAATGTGTGCCTGACCCAAGGAATCTTATTTTCAATAGCACAACTCAAAATGAAGAGAAACAGCTGTAAACATCCATTAATAATTGGAACATGGAATGTACAAAGTATGAATCTAGGAAAATTAGAAATTGTCAGACATCATGTTTGGTAAGATGGAGGGTCAGAGAAAAAGAGGAAGACCCCCAGCTAGATGGATTGGCAAAGTGGCAGCATCAATGGGCTCAAGCATGGCAACATTAGTGAGGTTGGCCCAGGATCAGGCAATGATTTTTTTGTTCTGCTGTGCATAAGGTCGCCATGAGTTGGTACCAACTTGATAGCACCTAAATGTATGCATGTGAAAGTTGGACAATGAATAAGGAAGATGGTTGAAAAATCAATGTATTTGAATTATGGTGTTGGGCAGGAATATTGAAAGTACTATGAACTGCAAGAAGAGAAAACAAATCTGTCTTGGAAGAAGTAAAATTAGAATGTTCCTTAGAAGCCGGATAGCAAGATTTCATCTCTCATACTTCAGATATATTATAAAGAAGGACCAATACCTTGAGAAGGACATTATGCTTACTAATGGAAGTGGAAGATCAGTGACAAAGAGAAAGACCTCCAACCTCCAACGGGATGGATTGGCACCATGGCAGCAGCAAGGGACTCAAGCATAACAATTGTGAGGACTGGGCAGGCCCATGCAGTGCTTCATTCAATTGCATATAGGGTCACTATGAGTCGCAGACTCCATGGCACCTAATAACAACACATGTCATCAAATCAAAGACTTTTCAAAACAATTACACCCAATGTTAAAATTATGCTCATATATTGACAATATTCCCAAAGGAACTGTGCAAGAGCAAAGAAATGAACATTAAAAAGGGGAGCTGCCGTCCCTACCCCACCACTCTCTAACACTTGGGATAAATCATTTGAAGCTGATGACTTAGCTTGCTTTAAAATGAATAAAATAGACAGTTGCTAAGGAAGTCAACTTCAACTCATGATGATACCGTGTTTGTCAGAATAGCTCCATAGGGTTTTCAATGGGTAATTTTTCAGAAGTAGATCACCTTTCTCCTGAGGTACATCTGGGTGAACATATGTTTCCAAGCTTTTGGTTAGCAGCAGAGCAATGCTAACCATGTAAACCACACAGGGGCTCCACTAATAAAATAACCCCACCTCTCTTAGTTATTAAGAAGCCCTTTTAGCACTGTGGATTAGGCACTGGCTTTCTAACCACAAGGTCAGCTACTCCTGAGGAGAAAGATGAGACTGTCTGCTCTCATAAAGATTTTTTTTTTTTTAATTAAATGTTTTTATTTTGCATTGAGTGAAAGTTTACAGGGCACATCATCAGCTTCACATTCAACCATTCATATAGCTTGTTTCATTACATTGATTATTATCCCCTCCATATATCAT
>NW_006408641.1:4712786-4715107 GCF_000296735.1 Chrysochloris asiatica
TGACGGCTTTAACAAGCAAACATTGATTCTCTCACAATTTTGTAGACTGAGTCCAAATTCAGGGCACCAGCTCTAAAGGAAAGATGTCTCTGTCTGTAGGTTCTAGGGCAAGGTCCTTGTCTTCTTTCAATATCTGTGGGCTTGGCATTCCTTAGAGATCTCCATATGTCTTGATATCAGTCTTATCCTGGGTCTAGAACGTTCTCCAAATGAAGTGCTCTTCTCCCTGTTATTCTTATTTGGTGGTACTGAAGCCCTCTGTCTTTCTCTCTCTGTCTTCCTCCTAGCTTCTCTCTCTTATTTCTTATAAGATAAAAGTTGATGCTGACCACACCCCAGGGTTTATAACACATCACAAATGGAGAAGAATTACATCTGATCACATAATAGGGAAAGGATTACATCATCACATGACTGTCAAAACACTGAGCCAAGTTGTCACACATGTTTGGGGGACACAATTCAATCCATGACATTCTACCCTTTGGGATCCCCAAAATTCAAGTGCTGCCACATGTAAAACACTTTCACTCCATCACATCATTATAAAACTCTTAAATAAACTAAGTCCAAATTTCATCCTGAGATAAATTTTCTCTTCATCTGTGAACCTTTGAATTCTAAAATATAAATTATCTGTTTCCAAAGTACCAGGGCTTCAAATCAGCTCAAAACAGTTCAGTAATTGTCATTGTAAACAAGGGTTGTGTATCTGTTTCCCTAAGTAGGAAGCAGGGTTCTGGTAGCATAGTGGTTACAAGTCGACTGCTAACCCCAAAGCCAGCAGTTTGAAATATTAGCTGTTCCATGGGAGAAAGATGAGGTTTTCAGCTTCCATAAAGATTTACAGCCTTGGAAACCCTATGCAGGGTTGCTATGAGTCCAAACTGACTTCACAGCACAAAAACAACACCACCACCATGAAACAAACAGCTGCCTACCTCTCAAAGATAATGGCAGACCACGCAGCTTTGAATGCATGTTGCTTTCCAGAGCACTGCTAATAATCCAATCTTCCACATCAGGCTCCTGAAACTTTTAAAAAGAAGGATTGTGAAAGGACTTTTGAAGGACAACATTACTGGCAGGACTCTGCAGAGCAACACACATTCAAAGCAGCAGGGTCGGTCACCATCTTTGAGTGGAGAACAGCTGCTTGTTTCCTACTCAGATCAAAATACCACAGGCAACAAATTTGATCACTATGCAATGGGTATGCAGTCCTTGTTTACAACGGCAATCACTGAACTGTTATATTAGTACGAAGCTCTACAAAGTACAATGGTGGAATAGGCACAAGGTAGACATGACAGATAGAAGAAATTGTAGGGAAAGAAGGAACAACAGGCACCAAGAAAGTAAAAAACCCAGAAGATCAATTTACAGTAGCTTCAAGGCTTTAAAATAATTCTCTGTTCCTTGAAACCATCTAGACAATGACTCTGCCCTCTAGGTCTTGGGTGGTGGCCATACTCTCTGGGTTCTTGGTGGAGGCCCCTTGGCTCTCGGCTCCAGCTTCACCTTCCAGGCCCACTGAAATAGAAACTGTTCCCTCTGATTTGGACAGCTCTGTTCTCCTGTTCCAACTGAGTAGTAACCTCAACCCCTAAACTCCAACTGGCCCTATTCTTCTGTCCCTTGGGCAATGGCACTACTGTCCTCTCAGCTTTAGGGAGTTGATCTGACCACATCCCTGAAGCACTCATTAACAGCAACCCCTCACTTCAGAACTGAGTCTGTGATCACTTTGAACCTAGGAAATCATGGCCCCACACACCGAAACCCCAGACATTACATCCAGACCCTTTGAGACAGATGCAACTCTCTTCCCATGCTTCTTGTCTCTTCAGTTTCTGCTTCCTAGTCCCTTGGCCTCTTGCTGCCTCAGACTTCTTGGGCCACAAGACCTCTTCCCTTAAGCAAGGGTTGCAAATTTCTTTAGCTCTACTAATAAGTGCCAGCATCATTGCTGTCACCAAACCATATTTTCCAACAACTGATTGTTCCTCTTTGCTTCCAAACTTTGTATTACAATCACCTATCAGTACGTCTTGATTGCATGTTGATCAATTTCAGACTGAAGAAGTTAGTTGTTATTATTGTTGTTAAGTGCTGTTGAGTCTGTTCCTACTCATAGTGACCCTGTGTAGGGTTTCTGAGGAGTGGCTGGTAAGTTCAAACCACCAACTTTACAGATCAAACCAACTTTGCAGTCCAGTGACTACCCTACAGTGCCAAAACAGGACTCTGAAGAAGTTGGTACAGTTCTTTAATTTCATTATCACTGGCTTTATTGATTGGTGCATAAATTTGAATAAAAA
>NW_006408641.1:4715667-4734673 GCF_000296735.1 Chrysochloris asiatica
CAGAAGTAGTCTGCCTTTCCTTCTTCTGAGTCTGTCTTAGTCTGGAAGCTTAGCTGAAACCTGTCCCCATGGTTGATCCTGTTAGCATTCAAAATACCAGTGGCATAGCTTCTAGTATCACAGCAACATGCAAGCTGCCCTAATGCCTCAAACTGACAGATGAGTGGTGGGGAATTCTAGTAGCAATATATTTTTACTTACTCTTCTACTGCTGATCCTTTCAGAAGTATTAGTCTTTCACTTATATGATCCACTCCACCTCCTTATTACTATCCTCTACAAACCTATTGAGGACAGATGAGGAGTAGAAGGCAGAAGAACCTACTGAGGCCACAAGAATTTCCTTTTAAAAAATCACAGGATAAATACGTGAGTGCTATTGAAGTACCCTCTCACCAACACTGTAAAAGAGAAGTCTGAATTTTGATGTCTTCTAGCCTCAATGTAAAGAAAACAAAAACCCTCACCACTGGACCAGTCAATAACATTCTTATCAATGGAGAAAAGATTGAAGTTGTCAAGGACTTTATTCTTCTTGGATCAGCCATCAAAACTCATGGAAGCAGCAGTCAAGAAATCAAATGACATATTACATTAGGCAAATCTGCTGTACAAGACCTTTTTAAAGTGCTGAAGAGCAAAGATGTCAGCTTCAAGTCTAAGGTGCACCTGACCCAAGCCATGGTATTTTCAATAACCTCATATGCATGTGAAAGCTGGACAGTGAATAAGGAAGACCACAGAAGAATTGATGCATTTGAATTGTGGTGTTGGAGTAGAATATTGAAAGTACCACGGACTGCCAAAAGAACCAACAGATGTGTTTTGGAAGAAGTGCAGCCAGAGTGCTCCTTGGAAGCCAGGATGGCCAAACTTCATCTCTCATACATTGGACATATTGTTAGGAGGGACCAGTCACTAGAGAAAGATATCATGCTAGGTAAGATGGAGGGTCAGAGAAAAAGAGGAAGACCCCCAGCAAGATGGACTGGCAAAGTGGCAGCATCAATGGGCTCAAGCATGGCAACAATAGAGAGGTTGGCGAGGATTGGGCAGTGTTTTGTTCTGTTGTGCATGAGGTCACTGTGAGTCGGTACCAACTCGATGGTACTTAACAACAACAACAACTAGCCTGTCAGGTTCCTTACTAGGTTACTACATCAAGAAATGGACTTCTGGTGTGGCATTGGAGGCTTAGCACTGGACTGTAAACCACAAGATTGGCCATTCAAATCCACCAGCTGCTCCTCGAAAACCCTATACAGGGTGACTGTGAGTGGGAACTGACTCAATGGCACTTAACAACAACATATCAGTGAATAAAACAGACATCTCTGCTGTCCAGTATTTCAATAGTATGGGGGGAGATAGACAATAAACAAATAAATAGATAACATGCCAGGAGCTCTGGTAGCGTAGTGGTTACGAATTGGGCTTCAAACCTTAAGGTCAGCAGTTTGAAACTACCAGCTGTTCCGCAGGAGAAAGATGAGGTTTTCTGCTCCCATAAAAATTTACAGCCTCAGAAAACCTGTACAGGGTTGCTATGAGTTGGAACCGACTCCACAGCACATAACCACCACTACCATGCCAGGTGTAAAATGGTTAAGCACATGACTAAGAGAGAAACATTAAGTGGTTTGAACCTACCAAAAGGTACCTCAAAATATAGGCCTGAGATCTGAATGTTCACCCTGTGAAAACCATATATAGTAATTCTACTCTGCACATGGGGTTACCATGAGTTGAAATCAATTTGACAACAACTAATAACCTGATGTGGTGCTGTGGGTTAATGCACCCAACTGCAAAGTCATTTGAACCAGAAGGTTGGCTGTTCCAGTCGCTCCTCAGAGACCCTAAACAAGGTCGCTGTGGATCAGCACCAATTCAATGGCACTTAACAACAACAATAACAATTCTCAGTGCGAAAATAGCCAAGTAGGGAAAAGGGAATAGATGTTCCTAGATTAGAAAGATGTAATGCTCTGCTATATAAAACAGAATTTTAATGAAGTGAAGAAGTCAGCTTCTCAGAGATTTGAGGAAGAGTTTTCTTGGCAGAGGAATTAACAACTACAAAGTCCCTGAGACTGGGAAATTCTTAAAATGTTCCCAGAACAAAGAACAGGTGTAGATGGGTGACAGCAGTAGAAATTACGTCAGAATGCTAATGGGGGGCCAGTTTATACAGGGTCTTGTAGGAGATAATACATGTGAGTTAATTACACTCTATGAATGAAGAGTTAAGAAAATTCAGAGAACTGGCAGAATCTGCCTTCTGTTATAAAAGCATTGTTTTGTCTGCTTTGGGGACCCAAAGTCAAAGCAAATATTCTAAGGAAGAGATAATAATTGTTTGAACCAGAGTGGAAGAAAGAAATGATCATGTTCCGCAATATATTTCAAAGGAAGAGACAAAGAATTTGCTGATAGAGTGTGTATGTGGGATATGGGAGAAAGAGAAAAATTAGTCAAGCACAGTTCAAGTTCTTTGGTCCGAAAAGCTGAAAAAACAGAAGAGTAATGCACTGAATTTGAAGTGCCATCTATTGAGATGGGTGAGGTTGCAGGAGCAGATTTACGGAAGGAAGTGAAATCAATTACCTGACATACTAAGCTTGAAACAACTGTTAGATATCTTGTCAGATTGGCCAAGAAGGCAGAAATCTTCTATCAAAAACCACCTATCATGTGGCTATAAAAGTCTAGAGTACACAGAATTCGTAGGAGTGAGGTGGCTCCATATGATAAGCACTGTACAGTGAACTCCCGCCAAGATTGAAAGACTCAGAAACCATATACAGGGTTGCTATTAATTGAAATCAACTCAACGGCACTTAACAACAATAGCAACAGCATATAGATGAGATTTAAGGCAATGGGAGGGTCCTGGTGTGGTGCTGTGGGTTAATGCACCAGACTGCAAAGCCCTTTGAACTGCAAGGTTGGAGGTTCAAGCTCACCAGCCGCTCCTCAGAAACCCTACACAGGGTCACTATGGGTTGGAACTGACTCGACAGCGCTTCACGACAACAACAATAGCTAGGGCAGAGATTTGAGATTTGGTGCACTCTCTCCCTTAGAGGTCAAGAGGCTGAGGAAGACAGACAACAAGGTTGAAGAAGAACCAAGAGAGACGGTAATCCAAGAAGCCAAGTTAAGAATGTGTTGCAGAAAGGGGAGTCAAATAAAGTGAGAACCTACGACATATTTGGATTTGACAATGTGAAGGTCAGGTGTAATCTCGACAACAGCATTTTCAGGAGAGAAAGAGATAGAGAAACTGAATTTGATATTAAATGTATTCATCGTATTACTCATCCATCACTATTAACAGTTATTGAAGTTTCCCATCACCTTTAACAGAAGCTCACTGTTTTCTAGTCATATCACTGACCTGTTCATGTAAAGATGGTTGAAATAAGAAAAGTTATGTTTCAAATGTTTTATACATTTACCAGAATAAATTAAGAGAACGAAATTAGCTGTTATTAATCCATGGAAAGACCTGCTTGCTGTTTTTAGCTGCTTCAAGTGAGTTTCAACTCATAGCCACCCAGTGCACGACAAAGGAAACACTGTTGCACCGCACACCACCCTCACAAACCTGGCCATTCTTGAGCCCGTTGTTGGTAGCCACTGTGTGAATTCATCTCTTTTAGATTCTTCCTCTTTTCTGCTGACTTTATCAAACATGATGCCCATCTCCAGGACTACTCTTCCCTCCTTACTTTTAGGAAGCAAATCTGTTTTTGGCTGTTGTTGCTGTTAAGTACCATGGAGTCGGTTCCAACTCATAGTGACCCTGTACAGGGTTTCCAAGGCTGTAAATCTTTATGGGAGCAGAAAGCCTCATCTTTCTCCCACAGAATGGCTGGTAGTTTTGAACTGCCAACCTTAAGGTTAGCAGTCCAATTCGTAACCACTACGCTACCAGAGCTCCTTGCTTTTGGCTGTACTTACAAGTTAGTAAGTGCCACTGAGTCAGTTCTGACTCATAGTGTATTGACTTTCCAAGTAGCAGCTGGTGGATATGAACTACCAATCTTGCGATTAGCAGTCCAGTGCTTATCCTGCAGCACCATACCAGGACTCCTGTTTCTGTTGTTAGGTGTCATTGAGTCAGTTCTGACTTACAGTGATCCTATGTACAACAGAACAAAACACTGCCCGATCCTGTGGCAACCTACATCACTCAAAACCATCAAGACTTTTAGTAGTGTTCAGAATAGCTTAACAAAAGGAGCACATTGCCTCAGTGACAGACAACATGTATGGTTTTCCTTACTCTGCCTCTTTCAGTCCTGCAATTTTTCATGTCATATTATCTATCCAGTTTTTGATTCTCTGCTGTATAAAACAAGCTGTACTGTTGCTTGTTATTAAGTGTCATCAAATCGGTTCCGATTCATAACGATCCTGTATAAGGTTTCCAAGGAGCAGCTGGTGGGTTTGAACTGCCGACCTTGTGGTTCAAACCCACCGTCTGGTCCAGCACATTATCTTGCAGTGCCATACCAGGATTCTGTAAAAGAAGACCCAAAATGTCCTTCTTTTCCCTTTCCAGGACTAGAATCTAACACCATCTGTGATTTTGACAAATAAGCTATATAAGCAGGAAGAAAATTAAAGGAGAGACTTGTGTTCTGAGACAAGATGAGGTTTGAGCAGGGTCATGAAGGAAAGAATCAGATTGGTTAAGGACAGGAAAGAGTGTTCTAGAAGAAGCAACACAGAGGTGAGCACACAGGTGGTATTTGGACAATAATTAGTTACCACACCAACTGTAGAAAGAACCCCTTGTTCCTTGTCTACTCCTTTCCTCCCCAGAAGCTCATCTGCTTTTGCTTTTATTCCCAGAACCCAGTTACACCCTCTGGCTAGAAGCTGTGCTTCTTGTTAAGTGCAGCTGAGTCGGTTCCAACTCAAAGCAACCCTGTATAGGGTTTCTGAGGAGCAACTGGTGGGTTTGAACCACTGATCTTGTGACTAGCAGTCCAGTGTTTATGCTATACTGCCACACTATCTATTTGGGGCCTTTGGCAGCCCTGTTTGCAACAGTCTCATTTGCATTGCCTGACTGTATACCTCTAGAAACATGGAAGGCCAGGGATACACCATGAATCAAACATGTGTCAATAACACTGACACTACAGCCATGCAGGACAAGAGAGCAAACAGATAACAGAGCCACCTGGGGCCCCTGGGTACTGTGGAAAATGCCAGCGATTTGATTTTCATCCCCTGACGGGGGAGTCAGCCTTCACTTGGAGACTGACGCTGTTTTAATAAGATATTTGTTTATTTCCTTCCTGCTACCTCTGACAATATAATCCTTTCTGATTCTTCCCAAGATTTGACTCTAAATGAAAAAGTATGATCTTGCAGTCAAGGCGATGAGCCTGAGACACTGCTGGTAATCTGCCAACGTTCTAGCATTGAATCCACAGGGAGGGAATAAAAGTAGAAAATATGTTCCTAGCAAAAATAGCCATGCCTCCTCTCTAGGACAGATGGTAGCCTTTTGGAGACAGGAGTGGGGAGCTGGAAGGTAAAGGGAGGGGTCACTTTGACTTTTTTTTTAATCTAAATGCCCATTTCAAGAAATTCATCTTCATTGGACTTGAGATCATTTTAAGGTGTCTTTTTTTTTTTTCCAATCTTTTCAATGAATTGAGGACTGCATCACACATAACTAGTGAAATTAAAAATACTTATAATTGGAGAACAAGTGCAAGTCCAATGGCGTGTAGGGAAGTGCAAAGGAAGAGGAACACAATGAGCAAGCTGAAACCAGTTTTCTTAGAAAGTGGCTCATTGGTTCCCTTCTTCCCTTGGCTTTCTGAATCCCTCATGGAACTGAAAAAGAAAGGGATTTTACAATGCTGGGAAGCCGCCTCTCTAGCTGCTCAAAAGTTCTACAGGTATTTTGTTTGTTTGTTTGTTTGTCTGAACGCTACTTAATTCATTTGAACTTTCACCCTGTCATGCCCCTCCCAAAAAACAGTTCTGACTAATCAGTGCTGACCCATGATAATCCCATGCGTTTCAGAGTAGAACTCAGCTCCACAGGGTTTTCAAGGGCTCATTTTTGAAAGTAGATCACTTAGGACTTTCTACCAAGGTGTCTCTGGGTAAACTCAAACCTCCAACCCTTTGGCTAGTAGCAGAGCACTGGAACTATTTGTACCACCCAGAGTACAGATTCCATGCCTCTACCCTACCTCTCTGGGATTTGGGTAGAGTTGGAGGGAGGGAAGGGAGGAAGTCAGAAGTCTATCCATCAGTGTTATTCATTATGTGATTTGGATATTCTAATTTTAAACTTGGCATGGGGGCCATGCCTAACTTCTTCTGGCTTCACAAAGAGGAAGGAGAATCAAACTCAAAATCAGTCCAAGGGCTATTCTTAAGAGGTTGCGATCAAACATGACTTCACCCTACAAACTTCCTTGCCCTATTCTGACACCAACTATACTTCCCACAGCACTCTTTGCTTCATATCTGGGTTCAGTTATCTGTTGCAATGGCCACACAGAATTATGAGACAATATTCACAATTCTGTAATTTATCAGGGACCTGAACGGGTACAATTAAGGAGCAAAACCAACTCAGGGTATTTTAGTCCTCCGGTTAGGAATGCCTCTTCTCTGCCATACTGCAGGCCTGGTTTACTCTTGTCTTCTGCCTCTCAGCCATGTGTCCCCTTGGCCTCTGCCATGCTCAGGCAAGTGTTACAAAGCTCCTTTTGCTCTGTCTGTAAGTGCCCAAAGGGCACATTCTACACACCAATCTCTTGTCCGTGGGCACTCAGCTTTACTCTGTCCATGGGCAAGGAAGTCTGAAGCTGCTCCGGGTCTTCAGTTCTTAGGCTTCTACTGCCCCCTCAGCTGTGGCTACTTCTCCAGACAGAGAACTAGGATCCTTTGATGGCTCCTCTTTCTTGAAGGTCCTATGATCAACAAGTAGGAATCTAGAAAAAAAAATGGAAGTTCCTGCTTCTAAGATGGCTCCTTTTACATGGAGTGGGATGGCAAAACTAACCAATCCTACCATTAGAGTCTTCTTCACCTATTTACATGGTCCCACTTTAATATTAACAACTCATTTCAAAATGGGTCCATAATCACAGGCAGAGAGGCTAGGATTTACAATAGAGCACTGAATGGAACAATATGGCTAGAAATGCCATGATAAATAATTAGCTACCCCTGGTGCTTCTAGCCTTTGGCTTATTCAGATTTGAGAGATTAACTTCCACCTCCCAACCGTTTTATCAGTTCAAGCCAGTCAGTCATTAACAATTAGCCCTTCAGTATGGCAGAGTGTTAGGATGAGATTATTACTGTCCCAGCCATCCAGGTCTGCTGTTCATGTTCATCTGATCTGGTGAGGTTCTCCAGAAGTTTGTATTGTCTACACCCTTCTCAGTCATGTTAAAATTAAAAGATTGCTCCCTTGCTCTGAGTCTTTCTTGAGGTATCAACATAATGCTAGGTTTTCACTGTTGTATGGCCCATCTATTCAGGCCTTTACTTCATGTATGATGTCTCTCTCCTTCCATATGTCATTTACTTTTACCCAAACTTGGAATCTGAGGTCACAGTAATCATGACAAAAGAAAAAAATAGAGTAAGGTGAGGAAGATCTGGAACATGGGCAGGGAAGACATATTTTATAATTTTTAATAGAATGATCATGAGACATGGACTTCTGGTGTGGTACTGTGGGTCAGCATTAGACTGTGAACCACAAGGTTGGCAGTTCAAGCTACCAACTGCTCCATGGAAACCCTATACAGGGTCACTATGAGTTGGATCTGACTCGATGCCATTTAACAACAATAAAGGCATAGGAAAATATTAGGGTAATACAAGGCAAGGAAAACCAAAGATTTCAAGGAACCATCAGAAGTTATGACAGAGACATGGAATAGATAGATATTTATCTATCTATTAAAACCACCCAAGAGTAGTTATTTCTGCTACTTGAATGTGAGTTTGTTGTATTGGGATGACTTGAGTATTACCAGGATACTAGAAGCTATGCCACAGATATTTTAGCAACCAGCAGGTTGCCCAGAGTGGAAAAGTTTCAGCTGAGCTTCCAGACTCAGACTAGGAAGAATGAGAAGTAACCTACTTCTGAATGTTTAGCCACTGAAAACCATATGAATAGCAGTGGTACGTTGTCAGATATAGTGTCAGCAGACTGGATGTAGAACCATTACTGATAGCAGACGGATCTTGGCTGAAATGACAGAATATCAGAAAAATGTTGAGTTGTGCTTTATTGACTATGCAAAGGGTTTTCACTATGTGGACAAGCTATGGATATTATGACAAAGAATGGGTAGTCCATAGTACTACATTATGCTCATGAAGAACCTGAAAATAGATCAAGAGACAGTGTTTCAAAAAGAACAAGTGGTTACTGAATGGTTTAAAATAAGGAAAAGTATCACCAAGGTTGTATAATTTTAGCTTACTTATTCAATCTGTATGCTGAGCAAATAATCAGAGAAACTGGATTATATGAAGAAGAACATGACACCAGGATTAGAGGAAGATCATTACCTATCTGTGATGATATAATTTTGCTTGCTGAAAGAGGACTTAAAATACTTACTGAGGAAGAAAAAGACTATAGCTTTAAGTATGGATTGCTCTTGAATGTAAAGAAAACAATGATCCTCACAACTGAACCAATAAATAACATCATGATAAATGGAGAAAAGATTGATGTCAAAACTTCATTTTGCTTGAATCCACAACCAACACTTATGGAAGCAGCAGTCAGGAAATCAAACAATATATTACATTAGACAAATCTGCGGCACAAGACCCCCTTACAGCGTTCAAGAGCAAAGATAACAGTTTAAGGACTAAATTTAAGGTGCACCTGACCCAAGCCAGGCTTTGTTAGACAGCCTTATATGCATGTGAAAGATGGACGGTGAATAAGGAAGACCACAGATGAATTGATTAATTTAAGTTATAACGTTGGAGATGAATATTTACAGTACCATGCTCTGCCAGAACAAACAAATCTGTGTTGGAAGAAGTAAATCCAGAATGCTCCTTAGAAGCCAGAATGGCAGGACTCTGTCTCTCATGCTTTGGAGATGTTATCAGGAAAGACCAGTTCCTGGAGAACACCAGGCTTGGTAAAGTGGAGGGTCAGCAATAAAGAGGAAGACTCCAAAGAGATGGATTGGCACGGTCACAGCAGCAATGAGCTCAAATGTAGAAACTATTGAGAAGATGGTGTAGGACCAGGCAGTGTTTCATTCTGTTGTGCATAATTCAGGTTCTTATGATTCAGAACTGACTCAATGGCACTTAACAACAACAACAACAATATAATGATCATGGCTGACCTCATGGAGCAGGTGCTACCTCATCTTCCTGGGTCTCCATTTCCTCATATCTAAAGGAAAAAGTTTAAATTACAATATTACCTAACTTTGCCCTCTGTTTAATAGTCCACAATCAATGAACCAAGACCAATAAAACATTCTTCTTTGCTCTGATTTGAGAACAGGGCAAGTAAGGTTCTTGGGATTGCTGAGGTTTACACCAGAGGCCCAATAATTATGTTTGAGGATTGCACACTTCAATCCTCTACTCTCTGAACCCACTTTTCAAGCACCTTCTGGAATGCACCATCTTGAATTTATACAGGTAAAACTGTCCTTTGGTCCCAAGCAGTTCTAACACCTGCCTTCCTATATGAAGAGCACTCTTGAGACATGGGGTGCAGCCCACCCCACTGGTGAACAACACTCATCCTTGAATTGGTCTGCTTGTTCTTTTCATGATAGTGTGCAAAGTCATTTTTTTAAAAAAGATGATGGGAAATAAGCAGGATGTCTGACAGCATATTCCAAGAGTTTGAAGATAGTTCTGCTTTTATAAGTAGAAGGTGTTAGGTTTTGAACATAATAACATAGAAATGAGAGACAGTCATACAGGTGAGAGTGTCTGGGGACAGATGACATGTAGGTGCTCAGGACAACGGGGAGTCTAAAAATGTCAATTCACATAAAAGCTAACACCACTGGCTTCAAAGTCAAATCAAAACAGGTCCTGATTGTTCTTGTTGTTAACTGCTGTCATAGATTGAATTTTGTCCCTGCAAAATTTGTGCCAGCTTGGCTGGGTCATAATTCTCAGTGGTTTGGCAGTTCTGTAATAATGTAACATGACAATTATACAAAAATCCTCCACAATGTGATCTGATGTGATAAACCAGTAAGAGGATGAAGGGTAGGCTGCAATTCCCTTAATCACATCACAACCCTGATCAGTAGAAGGGAATTTTCCAGGGGTATATCCTGCAACATCTTTCATCTTACAAAGATAAAAGGAGAGAGACTTACTTATTACCAATAAGTAAGAAGAACCACGAGTAGAGTATATATATTCTTTGGACCTGGGGTCCCTGCACTGTGAAACTCCTCAATCCAGCAGAAGTTTGATGCCAGGGTCCATAGAGATCTCAAAGATATGCTGGACCCACAAATACTGAAAGGACCTCTCCTCTAGAGCCGACGTAGAGAGAAACACTTCCATTAGAGCTGACACTCTGAACTTGGATTTCTAGTCTCCTAAATTTTGAGAGAATAACTTTGTTTGCTAATGCCATCCATTTAAGGTCTTTCTATAATAGCATCACTAGATAACTGAGATAAATGCCAGGGAGTCCAGCCCAACTCATGGTGCCCTTATGCACAGCAGAGGACAATACTGCTCTGTACTGCACCATCCTCAAGACAGGTTGCATCTCAGACCATTGTAACCTCTAGGATTTCCCTTTTTAAGGCTTTTATTTATTTATTTTACTTTTTATGGTGAATTGTGTGTAGGTTTACAGAACAGGTCTGTTTTTCATTCAAAAATACATACACATTTTGCTAATGTTAAGATGATTGGGGTTTTTGCTTCAAAGTCATAGTTGAAACTGCAAACTTGAATGGATTTGAGGAGGAAGATATAGATAGACAAGAGTAGGGATCTTTTGACAGCCTTGGGAAACTCTTCAACTGACGAAGGGAAGAAAGAAACAGCACAGGAACCATCCACAAGTATAGGAGTAAAGAGAGAGCAATCATCAGAAAAGATAGGAAGACCATTTGGAATTTCCTCAGTGAAGGTGACTGGCATCAGCATTGTGGCTGCCATTCTCAAGTGCAACATAGAGACTACTGTGGGTCACTATTGACTCTAAAATTATGTCGATAATGGAAATACTTTAACTTCCATACTTGGACCAGATTAAAAGGAGCTAAGTGAAGACATTTATTGTGGTAAATCTATAAAACAAACTATTTGTCACTTCACTATTATTCACATGTTATGATTCAGTAGCATAATTATGTTCACCATGTTTTTCAACGATCACCATTATCCGTTTCTAAATTTGTCTATCATCCTAAGCAATAAATTGCTCATTTCCCTCTTCCTCCTGTTCATCCTCATAACCACCGCTTGGTTTCTATATACTTGCCTATTCTAGACATTTCATATAAATGTAATATTTGTCCTTTTGTGGCTGACATTTCATTTAACACAATGTTTTCTAGGTTCATCCATGTTGCACTATATATCAAGACCTCAAATTTGAAAAATAAATTAGTGCAATAGCTGTACTGTTCAAGAGTAATGTTAGTTAAAGAGGGAACTATATATTAGCTGTGTTGAAAATAGTTAAGTGCCTTCAAGTCAGTCCGACTCAGAGTGACCCTGTATAGGAATTCCAAGGAGCAGGTGGTGAGTTCGAACTGGAGATATTGTGGTTAGCAGTCTAGTGCTTATCCTACAGTGGCACACTGTGTTTAAAGGCAGCAGGGAGGAGAGATTAAAAAGATGAGGAAGAGTGCATTTTGAGACAAACATATGGAAGACATTGGAAGGAGTGCCATCTAGAGCCCAAAGAGGGAAGTTACATTCACCACAAAGTCCTTTCCTGCTAACATGGGGATTGTTGTTGTTGTTAGTTGCCATGGATCTATCTACCTTTAGCCACCCTGTATAGGGTTTCCAACAAGGAGATAAAGAATAGTATTCCCCATGATACCGGACCAGGTCCTGATAACCTTGTAACTAGGGAAAGCTTTCTCCAACCTTCCACTTTACCAAACATGATCTCATTCTCCAGTGACATCCCTCCTGACAATGAGAAGTATGAGCGATGAAGTTTGGCCATCCTGGCTTCCAAGAAGCACTCTGGCTGCACTTCTTCCAACACAAATCTGTTTGTTCTTTTGGCAGTCCATGGTACTTTCAATATTATCTTCCAACACCATAACTCAAATGCATTAGTTCTTCTCTGGTCTGAGATTGTGGTTAGTAGTCCAGTGCTTATCCTATAGCACTACACCTGTTCCTGGTATCTCCCGTATGTGGACCCTTTTCTTCATAGCACAAGCTTACTGTAAGCGTGCTTACCACTTGCCCCATCAGTTTCTTAACATAGTTGCCAACCTGGTCCTGTGTTGAACAAAATCCTCAAAGGCAGCTCAAATCTCAACTGCTCTGGCAGACTTCTCTGACCCAGAGATTGTCTCCTCTGGCATGTATTGTTATGTGTGGACAGTGATGCTTTCATGTATGCAAAACTAAAACCACACAATGCTAAGACACCTGTGAAGAATCGTATGAAGACAGTCATTTCTGAACCCTCTTTAGAAAAATTTCTTATATTGTGTGCCCTTTGTGACTCATTTAGGACTTTGCAACTGAGTCTGCATAAAAGGGATATCCCGATGGGTATGTACATTTTGTAGACTTGGATTCTGAACTATTACTTCAACAACTACTTCAGCAATTACCATGGCTGTGTAACAAAGTACACCCAAAATGTTGTAGCTTGAACAATGACAGAATTTATTTTACTCAAAAACTCGCTGTTGGGTGGGACTCAGCAGGGACAGTTTGCCTCCACTCCTTTCTGTGACAACTGGACCAGCTTGAAGACAGGGAACTATAATGATCTTCTGTATGCCTAGCATCTGGGCTTGAGAGACACAAACAGCTGAAGGCTAGAAGCACTGGAGCACCTGAGCATCTCTCTCTATCTCTGTGTGGTCTCTCCATGCAGTCTCTTCACTGTAGTGTTTCCAGGATAGTCAGGCTTCTTACATGCTGGCTTAAGTTTCCCAACAAACTTGTTCCAAGAATGAAAAACTGAGCTGGAAGGCAGTAACCTTCTATTACCTAGGCATGGATGTCACAAAGTATCCCTTCTGCTATGTTCTGTGGGATTAAATAGTTACAAAAGTCTACAGAGGTTCAAGGGGAGGAAGATTAGACTTCACCCACTTTTTAATGGTAGAGAATCATCATCCCATTGTAGGAAGAGCAAGTGGAATGGAATAGATGGAGGTGTGGCAGAGCAAGTGGAATGGGATAGATGGAGGTATGGCTATCTTTAGAAATTACAACCCATTACAGCTTTATCTTCTCTTTGGTTAATTTCTAAACCCCTCCTCTTCTGCTTCCACATCCACTTTGATAGTGAACTGGCTACTCCCAGGTTCTGAACTTTGCCTTAGTGTTCTGCCAGTAGGTCTAAGATGTAAAACTGGAATTAGGGGTCAGACAAAAACTACATCCTTTCTTACTACTTATGTAACTTTAGGAAAATTATTGAATTTTTTTTTCTTGTCTCTATCTCTTGCTGAATAAAAAGGAAAACAGGAAGGGTACCAACCTCACCATGTCCCTGGTACTTTCATTCCAATTTATAGCCCTCCTTTACCCAGCCCCCAAAGACCACCAGAGACCTTCCTCCTGTGCCTGCCCTTGTGGTAGACCCTTACTCAGCCTCTCCAGGGTTTGTGGGAAAAATAAAACTAAATCAGCCATCAAATAAATAAAAACGTGTATTCACTACACAGGCACTGCCTTCATATGATAAACTACTTACTCATGTGTTCATGATGAACAGTCGACTTTCTGATGCCAGTCATTGGAGGCTGAGGGTGCCCTCTGTGCCCCAGTGTTAATGACTTCCTTAACTAACTCCAAGAGACACATTAAATTTTGAGACTCTGCTGTAAAGGGAAACACACAAGTACAGCTGATGTCTCTTTCACTTTCTGAACCAAGAACAAAATGTCAGCTAAGGAATAAATGAAGAGTCTTGTTAAGGCAGGGGAAAGGCAAAAGGGGAAAAAATTCAGCTATGTGGTTAACACTGAAAGGCTGGATGTTCAAATCTTCCTAGAGGCAAGTTGGAGGAAAGTCACAGCAATCTACTTCTGAAAAATCAATCATTGAAAACCCAATGGGAATAAATATTTTTCCAAAGAAAACCTTATGGTGCCCAGTTCTATTTCAACACACTGGGGCTGGCATGAATCAGAATAGATTTAACAGCCACTGGTTATTTAGACTATTAAGATGCATCTTCTAGGGAACAATGGAAGCTGCAGTATGGAGGTTGTGTGCCATGGAGTCAGTTTCAACTCATAGTCACTGCATAAGGTTTCCAAGGCTGTAAATCATTATGGTAGCAGAAAGCCTCATCTTTCTCCTGTGGAACAGCTGCCAGTTTTGAACTGCTAACCTTGAGGTTAGCAGTCTGACTCGTAACCAGTACACTATCAGAGCTCCCTAAGCTATAGTATAGAGACCTGGATTTTATGAATTCTTCCCGACACTTGTGAACACCGTGGTCCTGGCTACTTTCCTAGCTTCCCTGACCACAGAGCAAGTAAAGCAGAGCGACTTTGGGCAGGAAATTTGTCTGTATAGTGGGGTGCTTCCAGACACTTAAGTGGGAGAACTAGGTTTGCTGGCCCACAGAGCTAGAGCTGAGTGCCTTCAAACTGAGACTTATGGTAGAGTGGTGTGTCCGGTGGGCATTTATCAGCAACTGACTAGAACAACTGTTCCCTGAGCATTTCTGGCCCCAAATTATAACCTGCTAACCGACTCCACGGTACTTAACAACAACAACCCAGAATATAAAGGAGCTCTGGTAGCGTAGTGGTTACGAATCGGGCTGCGAACCGCAAGGTCAGAGGTTCGAAACTACCAGCCGCTCCGCGGGAGAAAGATGAGGCTTTCTACTCCCGTAAAGATTTACACCCTCGGAAACTCTGTACAGGGTCGCTATGGGTCGGACCCGACTCGGCACTTAACAACAACAACAACAACTTCCCTATTAAATCCCATAACTCTGAGTATGGGTTCATTTCCCTCTATATAAAATAGAGAATACCAATCTCCTTACACCAATGGAAGGGTTATAAAAATAAACTGAGCTAGACTTCTACCAAGATGGTGGACTAAGTAGACAAGCTACATAAGCCCTCTATAATAAAGATATCAGAGACAAAATGAAACAGATACAGATGATAATCCTGGAACTTTGAGCTTCTTGTTGTTGCTATAGGCCATTGGATCAGTTCTAACTCATAGAGAACCTATGCACAACTAAACAAAATACCACCTGGTCCCACACCAGCCTCACAATTGTTAGGTTTAGGTCCACTGCTGCTGCCACTGTATCAATCCATCTGGTTGGGGGTCTTCCTCAGTTTCACTGATGCTCTACTTTTACCAAGCGCAATGTCCTTCTCCAGAGCCTAGTCTCTTCTGATAGCATGTCCAAAGTATGAGAGATGAAGTCTCACCATTCTGGCTTCTATGGGGCATTCTGGTGGTCCTTCTTCCAAGACAGATATTTTTTATTCTTTTGACAACCCAAGGTACTTTTAATAGTCTTCTCCAACACCATAATTCAAATGCATCAATTCTTCCCTGGTCTTTTTTATTCACTGCCCAACTTTCACATGCATATGAGGTGATTGAAAATATGCTGGCATGGGTCAGGTGCACCTTAGTTCTCAAACTGATAGATTTGCTCTTGGCCACTTTAAAGAGACTCTATTTTGTTGCAGCAGCAGCAGATTTGCCTAATGCAATATGTCCTTTTATTTCTTCACTTTGATTTCCCACAGACTGGGGAAAAAATTTTAAAACAACATTATCAGACAAGGGATTAATCTTGACAATTTATAGTAAAACACAACACCTCTACAATAAAAAGAAAAATAACCCAATTTTTAAATGAACACAGGACATGAATAGACACTTCAAGCAACCAACAAACATATGAAGAAATGTTCACTATCATTAGTTAAAGAGCTGCAAATCAAAACAATAATGAGACATCATCTCACACCAGCATTAACAATGAAATTGAAAAACCAAACAGAAAACAACATATGCTGTCAAGAGTGTTGAGAGACAGGGCCCCTCCTACATTACTGGTAGAACTGTAAAATAGTTCAACCACTCTGGAAAACAGCATAGTGCTTCCTCAAAAAGTTGGAAATAGAAATACCTTATGATCCAGCAATTTCTTCACGTGGTATTTATCCACAAGAAATATGAGCCAGAACATGAGTAGATATGCACACCAATGGACATCACAGTACTATTCACAATAGCAAAAAGGTGAAGATAGCCTAAGTGTCCATCAGTGGAAGAATGGATAAACAAACTTTGGTACATACACATGATGGAATACCATGCAACCTTAAAGAATAAGGATGAAGCTGCAAAACACCTCATAACATGGATGAACCTCAAGGATATTACATTAAGTGAAATTACTCAATCACAGAGGGACAACTATTGCATGAGATAATTATTACAATAGCTTAAGAAAAGATTTCCATACTAACAGAAAAATATCCTTAATGGTTTTCACAGCTAGGAGGCAGGGGACAGTAACTCACAGGTTAGGGGATAGACACATGATAATTACTAGTGACTGGAATGTGAAAGTTGGAAACAAAGAGGAAGGATCTTTAGCTGGGAAATATGGCCTTAGTGATAGAACTGATGCTGGAGATCTCATGACAGAATTTTGTAAGATCAGTGATTTATTAATTACAAATACCTTTTTCAACAACATAAAAGGCAACTACACACATTGGCCTCACCAGATGGAATACATAGAAATCAAGCTGATTAAATCTGTTGGAAGATACAAAAGAAAAGCTCAATAACATCAGCAAAAGCAACATCAAGGATCAACTGTGTAACAGACCATCAATTGTTTATATGCAAGTTCATGATGAAGCTGAAGAAAACTAAATTAAGTCCATGAGAGCCTGAATGTGACCTTGAGTATATCTCATCTGAATTCAGAGACCATTTGAAAAACAGATTTGGTGCATTAAACACTATGGTCAATTGGCACAATATGGTCCATAAAGACCATGCCCAACATCCTACTTTATTGAATCATTACTGGGATCTTAAAAGTTTATGGATGTCTATATACAGACCCTGTCGAGAGGAAAGAAGAGTGATGACATTTGGAAGATACTTGTAAACAATTAGTCAAATGGTCTAATGGAGCATGTGAACATCAGTCTCCACAACCCTGAGACCAGAAGAACAAGATGGTACCTGTTTACCACTACCAGCTGTTCTGAAAGGAAACATATTAGAAAATCCCCAATAGAGTGGGAGGAAATGGGAAACAAAACAAAAAATCATTAAAAAAAAAAAAAAAAAGGCCCTTGGGCACCCTTCAAGTGTCACTGAACACATGGCTCAATTTTCAGTCAATAAAAACATGCCCTGCAACTCTTAACCCATTGCTTACAGTCCATTCTTAAGCCCATTTCTGGTTATATAAAGGGGACAATACTAATGAGATATATATACCATAGAATGGCCAGTCATTCAAGATCAAAATTCAGAATGATTGGTAAAGACAAAGGAATTAAAACAAGAATGACAGGGAGGAAGTGGGAGAAGTGATGTTGCACTGAGGGGTTGGAATCTTGAGGTGAAATGAAGTGTATGATTTGTTGAATGTAAAAGTAAGTATCTACTCTGTAAACCTTCACTCAACTCCCAGTAAGATTTTTTTAAAAAGAAAATGAAGTGCTATGCAATACAATAGCTTTACATTTCAAATACAAATATGATGTGCTGTCATGATTTAATGGCAAGACCTAGAACTTCTCCAAACATTGAGATATTTGGTTCTCAATACAGACATCCCAACAGCGCAGTTTGTCTTGGAATGCCTGCCCTCTTAAAAGCCAAATTTGTATAACTTGAAGACCCCAGCTACCAGGAATTGACCAGGACACAAAGTCTCTTCCAGTGGAATCTGGAATTGAAACAAAGAGCAATTTATAGTTCTCCAGATAAATGTTGCTGCTATTACTAGGTGCCATCAAGTAAGTTCTGACTCATTATCCACATTATGCACAGTAGAAAGAAATACAGCCCGCTCCTGCTCCATCCTCACAATTGCTGTACACTTGAGCCCATTGCTGCTGCCACTATGCCAATCCATTTTATTGAGGGTCTTCCTCTTTGTCCTGATCCTCCACTTTACTGAACAGGATGTCCTTCTCCAGGAACTCATCCCTCGGAATAATGTATCTGAAGTAAGAGAAGCAAAGTCTCACCACAGTGGCTTCTAAGGAGCATTCTGACCCTATTGCTTCCAAGACCCATTTGTTTGTTCTTCTGGCAGCCCATGGTATTTTAATAATCTTTTCCAACATCATAACTTAAATGCATCAATTATTCGAAGGTCTTTCTTATTCACTGTTGAACTTTCACATGCATGCAAAGCCATTTAAAAGACCATGACTTGAGTCAAGTGCTCCGTAGTCCTCAAACTGACATCTTTACTCTTGAACACTTTAAAGAGGTCCTGTGCAGCAGACTTATTTAGTGCAATACATCATTTAATTTCTTAACTGCTGTTTCCATAAATGTTGATAGTGGAGTCAACCAAAATTAAGTCTTTCACAACTTCAATAGTTTCTCCTTTTAGTATGGTTTTATTTGTCTAGTTGCAAAAATTCTTGTTTTTGTTACATTGAGGTGCAACCCATACTGAAGGCTATGGTTTTTGATGTTGTTGTTGTTGTCAGGTGCCATTGAGTCGGAACCAACTCATAGTGACCCCATGCACAGCAGAACGAAACAATGTCCGATCCTGGGCCAACCT